>NC_057812.1:478524904-478824904 GCF_018294505.1 Triticum aestivum
CTGCCACAACCCCTAAATGTTAGGAGGCACCAAGAACAATGTTCTCGTCAGAAAACCATCGAAACGATTCCAAGATACCCGCGTGATCCTAAATTCTTTTTAGTGAAATTTGAGAAGAGAAGAGTCAAAACTCTATGTCAGGAGGCCTCACCAGAGCGACGAAGAGACTGAGGAGAAAAAAGAATCCTACTCTCCGATATATATAATCCTATAGGACTCAAACATTTTCTTCTAGACTCAACAACGTCAGCGATTCGATCAAGCAAGGGGCTCCTAAGTCGGGGAAGGCTCTGATTACCAACTTGTAACACTCACAATGCGGCTATATCTCCCACGTGTCGGGGCACGACTTAGAGGCATAGCCGCATGGTAGGTTTGTTGCAAGAGGGGTAATCTTCACACAATCCCATGTACTGAATAAGAAAGGGATAAAGAGTTGGCTTACAATCACCACTTCACACAAATACAAGTTAAACATACATCATCCAGAATACAATCAAGGTCCGAATACGGAACCAAAATAAAAGAAGACAACCCCAAATGCTAGATCCCCGATCGCCCCAACTGGGCTCCACTTCTGATCGAAAGGAAACGAAAAAACCACAATGAACACGATCTTCATCGAGCTCCCACTTGAGCTCAGTTGCGTCACCTGCACTGGTATCATCGGCACCTGCAACTGTTTGGAAGTATCTGTGAGCCACGAGGACTCAGCAATCTCACACCCGCGAGATCAAGACTATTTAAGCTTATGGGTAGGAAAAGGTAGTGAGGTGGAGCTGCAGCAAACACTAGCATATATGGTGGCTAACTTGCACAAATGAGAGAAAGAAGAGAAGCAAAGCTCGGTCGAGAAGCTAGAATGATCAAGAAGTGATCCTGAAACTACTTACGTTCAAGCATAACACGAAACCGTGTTCTCTTTCCGGACTCCGTCGAAAAGAGACCATCATGGCTACACACGCGGTTGATACATTTTAATTAAGTTAAGTTTCAAGTTTTCTACAACCGGACATTAACAAATTCCCATCTGCCCATAACCGCGGGCACGGCTTTCGAAAGTTCAAAACCCTGCAGGGGTGTCCCAACTTAGCCCATCACAAGCTCTCATGGTCAACGAAGGATATTCCTTCTCCCAGGAAGACCCGATCAGACTCGGAATCCCGGTTACAAGACATTTCGACAATGGTAAAACAAGACCAGCAAAGACGCCTGATGTGCCGACAAATCCCGATAGGAGTCGCACGTATCTCGTTCTCAGGGCACACCGGATAGGTCAAGCTACGAGTAAAACCACCCTCGAGTTGCCCCGAGGTGGCCCCGCAGGCTGCCCATTTCGGACGAACACTCAGAGGAGCACTGGCCCGGGGGCGGTTAAAATAAAGATGACCCTCGGGAGCGCGACTCCCAAGGGAAAAGTAGGTGGTGGTGAGGCAAATGGTAAAACCAAGGTTGGGCCTTGCTGGAGGAGTTTTATTCAAAGCGAACTATCAAGGGGTTCCCATAACACCCAACCGCGTAAGGAACGCAAAATCAAGGAACATAACACCGGTATGACGGAAACTAGGACGGCAAGAGTGGAACAAAACACCAGGCATAAGGCCGAGCCTTCCACCCTTTACCAGGTATATAGATGCATTAATTAAATAAGAGATATTGTGATATCCCAACAATATCTATGTTCCAAACATGGAACAAACTTCATCTTCACCTACAACTATCAACACTATAAGAGGGGCTGAGCAAAGTGGTAACATAGTCAAACAATGGTTTGCTAGGAAAGGTGGGTTAGAGGCTTGACATGGCAATATGGGAGGCATGATAAAGCAAGTGGTAGGTATCACGGCATAGCAATAGAGCGAGCAACTAGCAAGCAAAGATAGAAGTGATTTTTAGGGTATGGTCATCTTGCCTGAGATCCCGCAAGGAAGAAGAACGAGTCCCTGAAGAAGACAAACGGACGTAGTCGAACGGATCCTCACAAACGCGACGTTATCGGAACCAACCCGAAGAAGCAACGCCGGAAAGGAGCAAACAACATGGTAAACAACCATCACATAAACATGGCATGATGCACAACCAAGTATGATGCATGTCCGATTTAATGAAGCATGGCATGGTAAAATGCACAAGCAATCCTACAAATTAAGTGGAGCTCAATATGCAACGAGTTGCATATTAACGAAACACCACAACACGTTATTTAGTTCGATCTCGTTTATGTACTCAACAATTTTAAATGTTGTTTAGCATGGCAAGAGGTGAAGCATATGAAAACTACCTATCCAGGCAAGTTTAAATGAGATCGGAACAACAAGCAACAAGTCCGGAAAATCCTAATATGGATATTTTAGGTTTGGTACTATTCTGCCCTAAAGCATATTTTAGAGTTGTTTAACATGCAAAGTAAAGCCACCATGATAAACTAGGCATTTTTCCACCCCATTTACATATAAGTTTTAATAAATTCGGATCTACGGTTATTCAGTTATGAAATAAATCATTTTAACATGGCAATTAAGCAAATTAATGCAAACAATACTTTAAACATTTTAAACATGGTTGAAAGTGGCAGATTATGAAAGTAGATAAAATTCTGAGCATTTTACATATATAATGTTTTTACTAAAGATGCATTGTGCGTGAGTTATTATATGCATGAAGTCTATGGGTTTTTCTGCAAAACTGGTCTCTCTGGATAATTAGGAAATTCCCAGGCGCTGGAAAAAAAACATCGCGGGCCGAAACTGGAACAGGAGCACGGACGCGGAATAGTATGTTGTGCCTAGTGCGATGGATACGTGGGGGAGCTCACCAGAGGCCACACGGGCCGGATGCGGGCTGTGGCCCAAGCGGCGGCTGCATAGGCCTACGCGGGCGTGACGCTGGTCAACAGACATCGATCGAGCTGTTGTTGCTCGATGAAGGGGAGCTACGGGCGGCACCTGGAGGTAGAAGGGGAGCGGCGGCGGCGAACTTGGCAGGGAGGTGACCTCCGGCAGCACGTGAATGGCGGGGACGTGAGGATCCGGCCCAGCGCGGCGGATCTGGCAGTCTCCGGTGACGAACGCAGTAGGCCAGCGGCGGGAGCTGCAAGGCCATGGCGGGGAAAAGAATTCAGAGAAGTGACAGAGAGGGAGGAAAGAGATAGGAGAAGGAGAGGGACGGGCAGAGGGAGGCGGACCCGATGGAGCTCGTGCCTCGGTGAGCTACTGCTTGTTGTCGGCCGGACGGAGACGGGTGACCTCGGGACGACGGGGACCCATCGGGGCAGGGGCGTGCGGAGCCGCGTTCGAGCAGCAAGTCAGGGAAGCTGCGGCAAGGAGGTAGATGGAGACTGAGCGCGCGGGAGAACGGCGTTGTGTTCTGTTGTTTGAAGCAGGGGAGAGACCGGGCTCCGCGGTGCTCCAGCGAGGTTGGTGTGTCTGCTCCAGCGACAAGGAGCACGGGGACGCCGAGCAACAAGGTGCAGGAGCTGGATCCAGCAAAGCTCGTTACATTTGGGGCTGGAGGAGCTTATGCTTGGTGATGGCGTGACGCGGTCAAGCTGGTGCTCGCGGGCGTCGTCTCACCGGCCGGCGCAGCAGGGCGGTGCTCGGGCGGACGGGGTTGCCTCGATCCAGATCGGGGCTGGTGACGATGGGTGGAACTGCGGGGCTGCGGGAGGCTCTCTGGGCCGTAGGATCTAAGATCTGGCGGTCAAGATTGAGTGGGGTTTGGCTGATGGATCTGGCCAAGTGGAGGCAGTGGACTGGGTGCGTGTGGATTGCGAGGAGAGAGTGGCGGCGGCTGCGGGAGGATGGGGATGGGACAGACGGCCTAGGTTTTAGGGATTAGGCAAGTAGGTCTATAAATATATAGAAAAGGAGGGTTACATTTGGACCCTCCGATTAAATCGGACGGTCGAGAGTAAATGGCTTAGGGGAGTTCAAATAAGAAAACGGAGACATTTTAGGGATGTTTGGGGATGATCCGGACCCATTGGTAACGACGGCCCGATTCGGGTTCGGGGAAGTTTCGGACACGCACGCGAGGTGGTCTGAGAGAGGTTGACAAAGACAAGTGGGTCTAGGAGGAGCTAGTAGGCTGTGGAAAGAAGGCCTCGGGCTGAGAGGAGAGAAGAGAGAGAGGCCCGACAACGGTTTCTGGAGACCGAAAACGTCCAACGAAAAGACCGGCTACTATTGCCGCTATATTTTAATGGTTGGGCTAACAAATGACCTCCGAATGCGATGAAACTTGGCAGGCAGCCTACTGACAACAAAAAACACCGCGCGCCAACTTTCATCCCAATCCGAGAACATTTTCCGGTCACTTATAAAATAATATTTCGGATAAGCCGCGGGCGCGTGCAAGTGTGGTTGGGCTCAAAACGGACAACGGACGGAACTGGGGAACCCGGACGGATGCAAGTTTTGAAAACTTGATGATGCAATGCACATGATGACATGACAAGATGCAACACGCAAGCGAATGACATGGCAAAGACAGCGAATAACTGGAAGACACATGGCGCATTGGTCTCGGGGCGTCACATTTCATCACGATCATATGATTCGCGTTCGGTACTTTGATAATTTGGTATGTGGGTGGACCGGTGCTTGGGTACTGCCCTTACATGGACAAGCACCCCACTTATGATTAACCTCTATTGCAAGCATCCGCAACTACAATAAAAGTATTAAGGTAAACCTAACCATAGCATGAAACATATGGATCCAAATCAGCCCCTTACGAAGCAACACATAAACTAGGGTTTAAGCTTCTGTCACTCTAGCAACCCATCATCTACTTATTACTTCCCAATGCCTTCCTCTAGGCCCAAATAATGGTGAAGTGTCATGTAGTCGACGTTCACATAACACCACTAGAGGAGAGACAACATACATCTCATCAAAATATCAAATGAATACCAAATTCACATGACTACTAATAGCAAGACTTCTCCCATGTCCTCAGGAACAAAAGTAACTACTCACAAAGCATATTCATGTTCATAATCAGAGGGGTATTAATATGCATATAGGATCTGAACATATGATCTTCCACCAGATAAACTAACTAGCATCAACTACAAGGAGTAATCAACACTACTAGCAACCCACAGGTACCAATCCCAGACTTGGAGACAAGAATTGGATACAAGAGATGAACTAGGGTCTGAGAGGAGATGGTGCTGGTGAAGATGTTTATGGAGATTGACGCCCTCCCGATGAGAGGAGCGTTGGTAATGACGATGGCAATGATTTCCCCCTCCCGGAGGGAAGTGTCCCCGGCAGAACAGCTCCGCCGGAGCCCTAGATTGGTTCCGCCAAGGTTCCGCCTCGTGGCGGCGGAGTCTCGTCTGGAAAGATGGCTTATGATTTTTTTCCTCATCGAAAGACTCCATATAGCAGAAGATGCGCATCGAAGGGCCACCAGGGGACCCACGAGGTAGGGGAGTGCACCCAGGGGGGTAGGGCGCGGCCCCCACCCTCGTGGGCAGGGTGTGGCCCCCTCTGGAACTTCTTGCGCTCATTATTTATTATATATTCTGAAAATGACTTCCGTGAAGTTTCAGGACTTTTGGAGCTATGCATAATAGGTCTCTAATATTTGCTCCTTTTCCAGCCCAGAATCCCAGCTGCCGGCATTCTCCCTCTTTATGTAAACCTTGTAAAATAAGAGAGAATAGGCATAAGTATTGTGACATAATGTGTAATAACAACCCATAATGCAATAAATATCGATATAAAAGCATGATGCAAAATGGACGTATCAACTCCCCCAAGCTTAGACCTCGCTTGTCCTCAAGCGAAAGCCGAAATCGAAAAATATGTCCACATGTTTAGAGATAGAGGTGTCGATAAAAATAAAATACGGACATGAGGGCATCATGATCATTCTTAGAACAACAACTTATATAATTCTTGTCATATGATCTCTTATGCTAGAGTAATAATTCAATCACAATTTCAAGTGTCAATCATAAACTTCATTGACAACTAACAAACTATAATCTCAGTCATTGGAGCAATTGCAGTTTATCATAACATAGGAAAGAGTCAATATAAGAGCTTTTCAGCAAGTCCACATACTCAACTATCATATAGTCTTTGACAATTGCTAACACTCATGCAATACGTATGGGTATGGAGTTTTAATCGGGCACAGAGAAAGATAGGGGCTTATAGTTTTGCCTCCCAACGTTTTACCTCAAGGGTAATGTCAACAATAATAGTTCATGAAAACTCACATCCAATTAGCCATATATACCGGGATCTTTCCAACATGTTGTGCTTGCCAAAAGATAAAATGTAAAAAGGAAAGGTGAAGATCACCATGACTCTTATGTAAGGTAGGAGATAAAAGTAAAATATAGGCCCTTCGCAGAGGGAAGCAGAGGTTGTCATGCGCTTTTATGGTTGGGTGCACAAAATTTTAATGCGAAAGAACGTCACTTTATATTGCCACTTGTGATATGGACCTTTATTATGCAGTCCGTCGCTTTTATTTCTTCCATATCACATGATCGTATAAAGCTTATTTCCTCCCACACTAATAAGTCATACATATTTAGAGAGCAAATTTTTATTGCTTGCACCGATGACAACTTACTTGAGGGATCTTACTCAATCCATAGGTAGGTATGGTGGACTCTCATGGCAAAACTAGGTTTAGGATATTTGGAAGCACAAGTAGTATCTCTACTTGGTGCAAAGAATTGACTAGCATGAGAGGGAAAGGCAAGCTCAATCATGTTGGATGATCCATGACAATATAATTTATCTCAGATTAAGAAAACGTAACCCATTACGTTGTCTTCCTTGTCCAATGTCAACTCTTTAGCATGTCATATTTTAATGAGTGCTCACAATCATAAAAGATGTCCAAGATAGTATATTTATATGTGAAGACCTCTGTTTCTTTATTACTTCCTATTAACTGCAATGATGACCAAAACTATGTTTGTGAACTCTCAACAACTTTTATTCATCATACTTTTTATATGTGAGCTCATTACTCTCCATAAGATCTATATGATCTCTTTTATTTCCTTTTTATTCTTTCTCTTTTCTTTTATTCACTCCAGATCATGGAAAAATAATCAAGCCCTTGACTCAACACTAATCTTTATTATATATAGCTCACGGACTCGATTACATAAAAGGATTATAAAGCAAAACTCACAACTAGATCATACTAAGAACTTTTATTCTACTAGATCAAAATATTATGAAAAGGATCGAACTAAGAAAAACGGTAAAGATAAAAGTGATGGTGATACGATACCGGGGCACTCCCCCAAGCTTGGCAGTTGCCAAGGGGAGTGCCCATACCCATGTGATTATATCTCTTTTGCTGGTGGAGGAGTTGGAGTTGTTGATGGCGTAGGCTTGTCGTCTCTCTTCCAAGGCATAGGCTCACCATCATAGAAGGATGATCGAGTCTCCTGAAACCTCAAATCTGCAGCCAAACTCATCCTCTTGAATCTATATTCATACTCACAGTTTTGATTTTGCAGGTCATAGATCTGGGCTTGGAGGTGCTCGATTATCTCATGAAGCTTGAAGATGGCCTCCCCAATGTCCTTGACGTCCAGCTTGTGGTTGTTAGTGAACTCCGTGATCATAATGTGATTGGAATCGAGTCCATGCTCCACCATCTCCTAACACTTGAAAACTTGTTGCTCCAATGCCTCGAGCCTTGCCTCCGTGCTTCCGGTCTTCCTTGGTCCCTCAACATCGCGGATGTGCAACAACCCCTCGCGCATCTCAATGGTTTGAGGGTGTTGCAGAACTTCCGCGAGGTAGGGGTTGATGACCTTCTCGAAGAACTGGTCCTTGGGGGCACTTGAAGACGACATGATGACCTAGATCTGTCAGAAAAACAGCTCGAAACAAAGACGAGAGATATTTGCGTGATACGGGAGTCAAAACCTTCGGGAGGTTATATAATGAATTTTTACCGACCAAAATACGTGACTTGTAAGAAAACGGAGTCCGGAGAGCACACGAGGTGCCCACGAGGTAGGGGCGCGCCCTCCACCCTTGTGGAGCTCTCGTGTCCTTCCCGGACTGCTTCTTATTTTTCTATTTTTCTAAATATTCCAAAACGGAAGAAAATTGCCATTAAAACTGTTTTGGAGTCGATTTACTTACCGTACCACATACCTATTCCTTTTCAGAGTCTGAAACATTCCGAAAAGTGTCCCTTATGTATTCCTCCGGGGTTACGGTTTCAATAATATTGGTTTCAACATTTATAGGATTACTTGAGATATAATGTTCGATTCTTTGACCGTTCACCACCTTCGGGTTTGTGCCTTTGAAGTTGTTGATTTTTATGGCACCGGAACAATAGACCTCCTCGATAACGTAAGGACCTTCCCATTTAGAGAGAAGTTTTCCTGCAAAAAATCTTAAACGGGAGTTGTATAGCAATACATAATCACCTACATTAAACTCATGCTTTTGTATTCTTTTGTCATGCCATCTTTTAACTTTTTCTTTAAATAATTTGGCATTCTCATAGGCTTGGGTTCTCCATTCATCAAGTGAGCTAATGTCAAATAACCTCTTCTCACTGGCAAGTTTGAAATCATAATTGAGTTCTTTAATAGCCCAATAAGCCTTATGTTCTAGTTCGAGAGGTAAGTGACATGATTTTCCATAAACCATTTTATACGGAGACATACCCATAGGATTTTTATATGTAGTTCTATAGGCCCATAATGCATCATCAAGTTTCTAGGACCAATTCTTTCTAGATCTATTAACAGTCTTTTGCAAAATTAATTTGAGTTCTCTATTGCTCAATTCTACTTGACCACTAGACTGTGGGTGATAAGGAGATGCAATTCTATGATTAACATCATATTTAGCAAGCATTTTACGGAAAGCACCATGGATAAAATGTGAACCACCATCAGTCATTAAATATCTAGGGACTCCAAACCTTGGAAAAAACAACTTCTTTAAGCATCTTAATAGAGGTGTTATGATCAGCACTACTAGTTGGAATAGCTTCTACCCACTTAGTAACGTAATCAATAGCAACTAAAATATGTGTATATCCATTAGAGGCAGGAAAAGGTCCCATATAATCAAAGCCCCAAACATCAAATGGTTCAATAACGAGTGAATAATTCATAGGCATTTCTTGAAGTCTACTAATATTACCAATTCTTTGACATTCATCACAAGATACAACAAACTTACAGGCATCCTTGAAGAGAGTAGGCTAATAAAAACCGGATTGCAATACCTTATGTGCAGTTCTATCTCCAGCGTGGTGTCCTCCATAAGCTTCGGAGTGACACTTGCGTAGGATATGTTCCTGTTCATGCTCAGGTACACAACATCTAATAACACCATCTACTCCTTCTTTATAAAGATGTGGGTCATCCTAAAAGTAATGTCTCAAATCATAGAAAAACTTTTTCTTTTGCTGGTATGTGAAACTAGGTGGTATAAATTTAGCAACAATGTAATTAGCATAATCAGCATACCATGGAGCAGTATAAGAAGCATTTATGACATTTAATTGTTCATCAGGAAAGCTATCATCAATAGGTAGTGGGTCATCAAGAACATTCTCTAGCCTAGATAAGTTGTCTGCAATGGGGTTCTCAGCTCCCTTTCTATCAATAATATGCAAATCAAATTCTTGTAGCAAGAGAACACATCTAATAAGTCTAGGTTTAGCATCTTTCTTTTCCATAAGATATTTAATAGAAGCATGATCCGTGTGAATAGTTACATTAGAATCAACAATATAAGGTTCAAACTTATCACAAGCAAATACAACTGCTAAGAATTCTTTTTCGGTAGTAGCATAATTTCTCTGAGCATTGTCTAGAGTTTTACTAGCATATTGAATAACATTTAATTTCTTATCAACTCTTTGCCCTAGAACAGCACCTACAGCATAATCACTAGCATCACACATAATTTCAAAGGGTAAATTCCAATCAGGTGGCTGAACAATAGGTGCAGAGATTAATGCTTTCTTAAGTATTTCAAATGCTTCTATGCAATCATCATAAAAAATGAATGGTATATCTTTTTGTAATAAATTAGTCAGAGGCCGAGAAATTTTTGAGAAGTCCTTAATGAACCTCCTATAAAAACCGGCGTGACCAAGGAAACTCCTTATACCTTTGATGTCCTTGGGACATGGCATCTTTTCAATAGCATCAACCTTAGCTTTATCAACTTCAATACCTCTTTCAGAAACTTTATGCCCCAAGACAATACCTTGATTAACCATAAAGTGGCACTTCTCCCAATTCAAGACAAGGTTAGTTTCTTCACATCTCTGCAAAATTCGATCAAGGTTGCTTAAGCAATCATCAAAAGAGGATCCATAGATGGAGAAATCGTCCATGAAAACCTCACAAATCTTTTCACAAAAGTCAGAGAATATAGCCATCATGCATCTTTGGAAGGTAGCAGGTGCATTACATAAACCAAAAGGCATACGTCTATAAGCAAAAGTACCGAACGGGCAAGTAAAAGTGGTCTTAGATTGATCATCAGCTGACACAGGTATTTGAGAGAAACCAGAATAACCATCTAGAAAGCAAAAATGTGTATGTTTGGATAATCTTTCTAGCATTTGATCAATAAAAGGTAAGGGGTAATGATCTTTTTTAGTAGCCTTATTTAATTTGCGGAAATCAATTACCATCCTATAACCTGTAATAATTCTTTGCGGAATCAATTCATCTTTATCATTAGGAACGACAGTAATTCCTCCCTTTTTAGGGACACAATGGACAGGACTTACCCACTGACTATCAGCAACGGGATAAATTATACCTGCCTCAAGGAGCTTTAGTATTTCCTTTCTTACCACTTCTTTCATCTTAGGATTTAGCCGTCGTTGGTGATCACAAACTGGTTTGGCATCTTTCTCCAAATTTATTTTGTGTTGACATAGTGTGGGACTAATGCCCTTAAGATCATCAAGAGTATATCCAATAGCAGCACGGTGCTTCTTCAGAGTTTTCAATAATCTATCTTCTTCATGCTCTGAAAGGTTAGCACTAATAATAACAGGATATATCTTTTTCTCATCAAGATAAGCATATTTAAGAGTATCGGGTAACAGTTTGAGCTCAAACACGGGATCACCCTTAGGTGGAGGAGGATCCCCTAGGATTTCAACAGGCAAATTGTGTTTCGGGATGGGTTCCTGTTTAAAGAATACTTCATCTATTTCCCTTCTTTCATTCATAAACATATCATTTTCATGGTCTAGAAAATATTGTTCTAAAGGATCACTAGGAGGCACGGCAATAGAAGCAAGACCAATAATTTCATCTTTACTAGGCAATTCCTCTTCACGGTGTTGTCTATGAAATTTAGAAAAGTTGAACTCATGAGACATATCACCTAAACCAATAGTAACAACATCCTTTTTGCAATCTATCTTAGCATTAACTGTGTTTAAGAAGGGTCTACCAAATATAATGGGACAAAAGCTATCTCGTGGGGAACCAAGAACAAGAAAATCAGCAGGATATTTAGTTTTCCCACACAAGACTTCAACATCTCTAACAATTCCAATTGGTGAAATAGTATCTCTATTGGCAAGTTTAATTGTGACATCAATATCTTCTAACTCAGCAGGTGCAATATCATGCATAATTTCTCTGTATAAGTCAATGGGTATTGCACTAGCACTAGCACCCATATCACATAAGCCATGATAACAATGATCTCCTATTTTAACAGAAATAACAGGCAGGCCTACAACAGGTCTATGTTTATCTTTAGCACAAGGTTTGGCAATTCTAGCAGTCTCATCACAGAAATAAATAACATGCCCATCAATATTATCAGCCAAGAGATCCTTAACAATAGCAATATTAGGTTCAACTTTAACTTGCTCAGGAGGTGTATAAGTTCTAATATTGCTTTTACGAACCATAGTTGAAGCTTTAGCATGATCTTTTATCCTAACAGGAAAATGTGGTTTCTCAACATAAGCAGTAGGAACAATAGGATCATTATAAGTGACAGTCTTTTCTTCAACTTTAATAGGTGTAGCTACTTTTACTTCTATGGGAGGATGATATTTAAACCACTTCTCCCTAGGGAGATCAACATGAGTAGCAAAAGATTCACACAAAGAAGCTACTATTTCAGAGTCAAGTCCATATTTAGTGCTAAATTTACGAAAAACATCGGTATCCATAAAAGATTTAACACAATCAAACCTAGGTGTCATACCTGACTCCTTACCTTTGTCGAGGTCCCAATCTTCAGAGTTGCGTCTAATTCTTTCCAATAAATCCCATTTGAATTCAATAGTCTTCATCATAAAAGAGCCAGCACAAGAAGTATCGAGCATGGTGCGATCGCTATCAGAAAGCCGAGCATAAAATTCTGAATAAGTATTTCTCTTGAGAGCTCATGATTGGGGCATGAATATAATATTGATTTAAGCCACCCCCAAGCTTGAGCAATGCTTTCTCCTTCGCGAGGCCAAAAATTATATATATAATTACGATCACGATGAACAAGATGCATAGGATAAAACTTCTGATGAAATTCCAATTTCAATCTTTTGTAGTTCCATGATCCCATATCATCACATAGCCTATACCATGTCAATGCATCTCCCTTCAAAGATAAAGGGAATACCTTCTTCTTAATAACATCATCGGGCACACCTGCAAGCTTAAATAATCCACAAACTTCATCTACATATATTAGGTGCTCATCAGGATGCATTGTTCTGTCTCCTGCAAAAGGATTAGCTAGCAGTTTTTCTATCATACCCGAAGGATCTCAAAGTAGACATTTTCATTTTCATTTTCAGTAGGTTCAGTAGGTTGAGGAGCAACTCTTTGCTCTACTGGTCGGGGTGAAGATACCCTGAACAAGCTCCTCAAAGGATTACTTTCCATAGTAACAAGTGACAGTAAATTTCAGCACACTATATAATTTTTTCCTTACCAAATTCCACCTACCAAAGGCGCTTCACTCTCCGGCAACGGCGCCAGAAAAGAGTCTTGATGACCCACAAGTATAGGGGATCTATCATAGTCCTTTCGATAAGTAAGAGTGTCGAACCCAACGAGGAGCAGAAGGAAATGATAAGTGGTTTTCAGCAAGGTATTCTCTGCAAGCACTGAAATTATAGGTAACAGATAGTTTTGTGATAAGATAATTGGTAACGAGCAACAAGTAACAAAAGTAAATAAAGTGCAGCAAGGTGGCCCAATCCTTTTTGTAGCAAAGGACAAGCCTGGACAAACTCTTATATAGAGAAAAGCGCTCCTGAGGACACATGGGAATTATTGTCAAGCTAGGCTTCATCACGATCATATGATTCGTGTTCGGTACTTTGATAATTTGGTATGTGGGTGGACCGGTGCTTGGGTATTGTCCTTACTTGGACAAGCATCCCACTTATGATTAACCTCTATTGCAAGCATCCGCAACTACAACAAAAGTATTAAGGTAAACCTAACCATAGCATGAAACATATGGATCCAAATCAGCCCCTTACGAAGCAACGCATAGATTAGGGTTTAAGATTCTGTCACTCTAGCAACCCATCATCTACTTATTACTTCTCAATGCCTTCCTCTAGGCCCAAATAATGGTGAAGTGTCATGTAGTCGACGTTCACATAACACCACTAGAGGAGAGACAACATACATCTCATCAAAATATCGAACGAATACCAAATTCACATGACTACTAATAGCAAGACTTCTCCCATGTCCTCAGGAACAAACGTAACTACTCACAAAGCATATTCATGTTCATAATCTTAATATGCATATAGGATCTGAACATATGATCTTCCACCAAATAAACCAACTAGCATCAATTACAAGGAGTAATCAACACTACTAGCACCCCATAGGTACCAATCCCAGACTTGGAGACAAGAATTGGATACAAGAGATGAACTAGGGTTTGAGAGGAGATGGTGTTGGTGAAGATGTTGATGGAGATTGGCCCCCTCCCGATGAGAGGAGCGTTGGTGATGACGATGGCGATGATTTCCCCCTCCCGGAGGGAAGTTTCCCCGGCAAAACAGCTCCGCCGGAGCCCTAGATTGGTTCCGCCAAGGTTCCGCCTCGTGGCGGCGGAGTCTCGTCCGAAAAGATGGCTTATGATTTTTTTCCTCATCGAAAGAATCCATATAGCAAAAGATGGGCATCGGAGGGCCACCAGGGGACCCACGAGGTAGGGGGTGCCCAGGGGGGTAGGGCGTGCCCCCCACCCTCGTGGGCAGGGTGTGGCCCCCCTCTGGAACTTCTTGCTCATTATTTATTATATATTCTGAAAATAAATTTCGTGAAGTTTCAGGACTTTTGGAGCTGTGCAGAATAGGTCTCTAATATTTGCTCCTTTTCCAGCCCAGAATCCCAGCTGCCGGCATTCTCCCTCTTTATGTAAACCTTGTAAAATAAGAGAGAATAGGCATAAGTATTGTGACATAATGTGTAATAACAACCCATAATGCAATAAATATCGATATAAAAGCATGATGCAAAATGGACAAAAGTAACTACTCACAAAGCATATTCATGTTCATAATCAGAGGGGTATTAATATGCATATAGGATCTGAACATATGATCTTCCACCAGATAAACTAACTAGCATCAACTACAAGGAGTAATCAACAATACTAGCAACCCACAGGTACCAATCCCAGACTTGGAGACAAGAATTGGATACAAGAGATGAACTAGGGTCTGAGAGGAGATGGTGCTGGTGAAGATGTTGATGGAGATTGACGCCCTCCCGATGAGAGGAGCGTTGGTAATGACGATGGCAATGATTTCCCCCTCCCGGAGGGAAGTGTCCCCGGCAGAACAGCTCCGCCGGAGCCCTAGATTGGTTCCGCCAAGGTTCCGCCTCGTGGCGGCGGAGTCTCGTCTGGAAAGATGGCTTATGATTTTTTTCCTCATCGAAAGACTCCATATAGCAGAAGATGCGCATCGAAGGGCCACCAGGGGACCCACGAGGTAGGGGAGTGCACCCAGGGGGGTAGGGCGCGGCCCCCACCCTCGTGGGCAGGGTGTGGCCCCCTCTGGAACTTCTTGCGCTCATTATTTATTATATATTCTGAAAATGACTTCCGTGAAGTTTCAGGACTTTTGGAGCTATGCATAATAGGTCTCTAATATTTGCTCCTTTTCCAGCCCAGAATCCCAGCTGCCGGCATTCTCCCTCTTTATGTAAACCTTGTAAAATAAGAGAGAATAGGCATAAGTATTGTGACATAATGTGTAATAATAGCCCATAATGCAATAAATATCGATATAAAAGCATGATGCAAAATAGTCGTATCAGATGCCACGTGTCGGTCACCCTTGACGAAAGCACTTCTGTGACGCGCGATTTATCGTCATGGAAGTGGACACTTCTGTGATGATAATTTTGGTAATATCATGGAACACTTGTACGATAGCACAGGTATGACTATCTTGATTCTGTCATAAATTTGTCATGGATGTAAATGCATGACAGAAAACGTGACCTACTGTGACAAACACGTATCATCACGGAAGTATATTTTTTGTAGTGTGAATGGCCTTTCTTGAAGGAGATTATGTTGAGACTGGGTTTTCATCAAAACTGGGTGAACTTTATCATGCAATGTGTCTCAACTGTTGAATATAGAGTGAGAATTAATGCGGAGGAAAGTGAGAAATTTAAGCCTACAAGGGGACTAAGGCAAGGAGACCCGTTGTCACCGTATCTTTTCATGTTGTGTAAAGAGGGACTGAATGCCCTTCTTACATATGTGGAAGAGAATATAAATATTACAGGAGTTAAAGTCTGTATAGATGCACCGCCAATCGCTAATCTCCTATTTGCGGATGATTATTCGATTCTTATGAAAGCAACCCAACATAATGCGAAAGCTCTAAAATCAACGCTAGATTTATACTCGGCGGCATCGGGACAATTGGGAAGTGTCAAAAAATCAAGCATTTTCTTTAGCCCTAACACGAAGGTGGAGATTAGAGAACAATTGTGTATAATGCTAAATATAATGACGGAGGCACTGAACGACAAATATTTGGGCTTGCCAGCAAATGTTGGGGTAGATAAAACAAAATGCTTTCAATTTTTAAGTGAACAAATTGTTAAGAAGATTAGTGGTTGGAAGGAAAAAATACTATTTGCAGGGGGAAGGAGATCCTGCTCAAGGTTGTGATCCAAGCCATACCTACCTATGCAATGTCAGTCTTTAGAATTCCTAAAAAAATTGCGAAGGAATCATTGAAGCGATAGCGCATTTCTGGTGGGGAGACAAGGAGAACCAGAGGAGGATGCATTGGATGGCCTGGTGGAAAATGTGCATACCAAAAAACCAAGGAGGAATGGGATTCCATGATATCCATTGTTTCAATTTGGCGTTTCTCGCCAAACAGGCATGGCATCTTCTTGATAATCTTGATTCATTGTGTGCTACTATTCTAAGGGCCAAGTACTATTGTCAGTGTCAAAACCGGCGGATCTCGGGTAGGGGGTCCCGAACTGTGCGTCTAAGGCGGATGGTAACAGGAGGCACGGGACACGATGTTTTACCCAGGTTCGAGCCCTCTTGATGGAGGTAAAACCCTACGTCCTACTTGATTAATATTGATGATATGGGTAGTACAGGAGTTGATCTACCACGAGATCGGAGAGGCTAAACCCTAGAAGCTAGCCTATGGTCTGATTGTCTGTTATTCTACGGACTAAAACCCTCCAGTTTATATAGACACTGGAGAGGGTTAGGGTTACACAAGGTCGGTTACAAAGGAGGAGATATACATATCCGTATTTCCTAGCTTGCCTTCCACGCCAAGTAGAGTCCTATCCGGACACGAGACGAAGTCTTCAATCTTGTATCTTCATAGTCCAACAGTCCGGCCAAAGGATATAGTCCGGTTGTCCGGAGACCCCCTAATCCTGGACTCCCTCGGTAGCCCCTAAACCAGGCTTCAATGACGATGAGTCCAGCACGCAGTGTTGTCTTCGGCATTGCAAGGCGGGTTCCTCCTCCGGACACAGCACAGAAGAGTTTGAACACCAGGATAGTGTCCGACCCTGCAAAATAAATTCCACATACCACCGTAGAGAGAATAATATTTCCACAAATCTTAATCTGCTGACATGCTTTGGCAACATGACATCAGGCCATGGCTCGGTGTTTATTTGAACCGTTTTTCTTCAACCAGCTCCACACATAATGCGAGGCGGTTTCTTGACACGTCTTGTCAAAGCAGATATCGTGTTCCCCTAATTACGGGATTCTCATCAATCCGGTCGTGGGTAACCCAACCGCGCCTAGGACTCCTAGATTTTAGGCAAGTCCCAAACGGCCACTAGGAGGACGCTTGATATTCACCCTCTTTATAAAAGGACAAGGCTTTTACTTTTTTCCCTCCCGTGCTCAATCGAATCCTTCCCCCGCCTCGAGTTCTAACACCCAAAGCCCAGGTCAGGTGCTTCGGACCTTCAATCATGTCCGGATCTAGCCTTCAAGGCCGGTGGATGCCCTCCTCCATTACGGAAGAGGATATCAAGAAGTTGAGGGAGGCCAGATACCTGACCGCCGAGGTTTCGCATCGGCTGCCTGCCCGAGGGCAGGTCGTCCCTACTCCCGAACCCAACGAGAACGTTGTGTTCATCTCCCACTTCCTCCGTGGCCTAGGCCTCACCCTGGATCCCTTTGTTAAGGGTTTGATGTTCTATTATGGGCTAGATTTCCATGATCTAGCCCCGGACTCCTTTCTCCACATCTCAGCATTTATTGTCGTATGTGAGGCCTTCCTCCGCATTACCCCTCACTTCGGCCTATGGTTCAAGACCTTTGACGTGAAGCCGAATATGGTCGAGGGGCAGCATGTAGCGTGCGGAGGCGCATTAATAAGTAAAATTGCTGGAGCTCCATGGCCAAAGGGTTCCTTTCCAGAGGTGTCCGGATTATGGCAGCGGGAGTGGTTTTACATCACAGCTCCCAGAAGTGCCAAGTGGGTGGCCGCCCCTGCTTTCCGCTCGGGCCCTCCACCACAACTGATGTCATGGATTAGCAGAGGGCTAAGCTGGGGTCCAGCCAAGGACGTGCCTATACTGCAAAGCCGCATTCAAGATCTCTTCGATGGAGATTTCAGTCAGGTTACGGTGGTGCAAGTCATGCTGGTTCGTCGAGCCCAGCCTTGCAAACGCTGGCCCCTCCACATGTGGGAGTTCAACCCAGAAGGGCCGCGCACTATTTAGAATTTCCTCGGCCTGACGCACAAGGAGATGTACAAATCATTCTTCGGACCCCAAATAGAGTGTCCGGATACTACCGAGGACGTGGGCCTGAGCAGCAACCGTACCGCCGACCAAGTAAGTAATCCTCTAGCCGAACACACTGTCTTTCATTTACCATGACGTCATTCTGAGAAATCGCTCTTTGACCAGGACTGGCTAACAAAGGTGAAGATGATTCGGTGTTCGACCCCCCTTCCTGAGGGTTTGGAGAATCCGGTACTGGAAAAGATGCTCGAGCTAGCACCTTGCCCGGAGCCCTCAAAGGAAGATAAAGGGGGGAATAATGAGGTCGAAAGTAGGCCCCCATCGCTACCAATTCCAACCGAGGGAATGAGCGCCTCCGTGAAGGAGGATAACCAAGGGGAAGAATCTGACCTTCTCTCGCTTCGGGGAAGGAAGAGGACTGCCTCTGAAGACCCGGAAACCAAGGCTTCCAAACGGGAGAAGAAGTCTCCACCAGAGGGTCCTGCCTCGGAGGGTGCTTTTGCCGCACAAAGTCCCCGCAGGAACAGCCCTCTAACGAGCCGTAAGTGATCAAAAAATACTTAATAGTAAAGATATTCTACCTTACTTCCGAGGAAAATAACCGAAGCGTTTATCTCGCAGTTCGGATCTTAGCCCTTCTCAACGGAGCTCGTCTTCAGGGGACCTTCTTCCGGAGATGATGGAGAGCAAAATGCCTCCCCCGGACTCCCCCGCTCAAGAAGCGGGCGACCTTGAAGTGTCGTCACGGAGGGCCTCTCCGGATCCGGTGAGGCCAGAAGATGATCCTATAGTCACCCGAAGTCCCCAGCATCCAGCTCTTGAAGAGAGCAAACAAAAGAGTCCGGCGCCGTCTGGTATGCAGTCGGACGCACTGAGGGATCTGCTAAGGCGGGCGACCATCTCAGAAGAACACCGTACATTGATGGGTACGGTGATGGAAAGGATTTCATCCGCCGAAAGCGGGTTGCATGACGCCTTTATGAGTCTACTGACGGGCTTTGAGGTACGTAAAATGATGTACATTTGTGATGGTATCGCACATTTTTAGGTGTGCCCTGTGTAGATAGTAGCCCCTGAGACTTTGGTTGTCACCGAGAACGGCGGCAAACAGAGGATCGTAGTCCCAGGTAATAACCATACCGCTTTATGTGTAGGTGATGGAAGCTCCGGTGGCTGGCCGGACTAATGAGTTTGCCGAACTAAAGCGGCAACTGGATGTGGCAGATGCCGACATCGAGCTTGTTAACAAGCAGTTTGACGAGGCACATGGTAAGCGATGTTTTTCTGGTCAATGTCACATAGTAAGAGCAGCATGATGCCAGTATCTTTAATATGTTGTGACTGCAGATGGAGCTGCCGCCGTGGAGACCCTTCAGGCGGAACTTGCCCGAGCCAACGAACAAACAAGGATTAGTAATGCGGTCGCTTTAAAGGCGGCCGAAGAGTTAAGAGCCAAGAAGGCCGCGCATTGCGAGAGCAAAGAAAAGATGGCCAAGATGGTTGTAAAGCTAAAAGACACTGCCGACCGTTGCCGGTTCCTTGAAGAAGAAAACCGAGCAAAGGTGACGGACCTCAAAAAGGCCACGATGGCGGCCAAAGACACCCGCTCTGCCATGAGGGCAAAGAAGGAAGAGTTGCGTGAAGATGGTGATATTGTGGCTGGGAAGCCTTTTTTGCTGCGGAGGAAGTTCGGAGATCCGCGGTATGCCCCTCTAGATCGGCTGTGGAGTTCGGCAGACGCATATCTGGATTTGACGGCGAGTGCTGTCGATGCGGCCGAATACTTCCGAGATCAAACAGACCGTGAAGTGGACACGCTATTCTGGTCGCAGTTTAACGTTCCAGAGCATCCTCTTCCACTAACTGATCAACTTGCCGAATGGGCCGAACTCAATAGATTGTCCGGACTCGCCATGAGGTCCGTCGTAGATCATCTGTGGCCGGAAAAGCCGAAGCCGAACAACTATTTCAGCTTAGTACAGCAGTTCCTTGGTGCGGTGTCGTGCATCAATGCGATGAAGAGGTCGGCGTGCATAGAAGGCTCGCGGATGGCCCTTGCCCGTGTCAAAGCATACTGGGCGGAGATGGATGCCACCACTGTTGCGGCGCAGGGTTCGGCCATAGGCCGAGTGGCTGTCGAGCACTATTTTGAAGAAGTTCTTGAGGGTGCTTGTTTGATAGAGGCCCAGTGCTCGAAGAATATTATGTTTGAGTGACATGTATTCCCATTGTAAAAAACAATTTTTATCAAATTTATTAAGGTTGTATTTATACTTTTGCCTGAAAGTAATATGATACCTCATGTGCGGCCATTTATGTATATATGTATATAACCTGAAAGATTGCAGCCATCGGCTTCAGCCCCCACGCATATAATGCGGGGGTGTTCGCAGAAGACGCGTGAGGGAGTCCTGGATTAGGGGGTGTTCGGATAGCCGGACTATACCTTCAGCCGGACTCCTGGACTATGAAGATACAAGATTGAAGACTTCATCCCGTGTTCGGGAGGGACTTTCCTTGGCGTGGAAGGTAAGCTTGGCGATACAGATATGTAGATCTCCTACCATTGTAACCGACTCTATGTAACCCTAACCCTATCCAGTGTCGATATAAACCGAGGGTCTTAGTCCGTAGGACAACGTACACATCAACAATCATACCATAGGCTAGCTTCTAGGGTTTAGCCTCTTCGATCTCATGGTAGATCTACTCCTGTACTACCCATATCATCAATATTAATCAAGCAGGACATAGGGTTTTACCTCCATCGAGAGGGCCCGAACCTGGGTAAAACTTCCTGTCCCTTGCCTCCTGTTACCTGTCAGGACCCCGACTCGATGTCACATCGATCTAGCCGGTAACACTTCATAACACTTTGCGGCCTCACGCACGGTGTTCCCACGGGTGTCGCCTTACCTTTGCCCGGGACCGTTTGCGCCTTTTGGCTCACGTATATGATAGTGTCGCTAGCATCCATATGATAAAGAGTCCGGGCTGACATGACTAGTCGTAAACCCAAAGTGGCACAGACTTACAGGGACAGGCATCCATGACCCAGCTTCGAACGTGTCGGTCATCAGCAAGTGGGTCCGGGCTGTAGCACTGGGCTAGCAGGACTCCGGTAAACCGGGCTGTAGCGGGCTAACAGGACTCCGGTACTCAAAGCGTGACATTTCCCCGAAGGGACAGACACAGGAACGAAGAAGGACACATGCCGGCCAGCCTAAGTGTTCCAGAGCAGTAGCAAGCTACCATGGCTCAGCGGTAACACTAGGAGACATTTCCCGGTAAGAGAGGCTACTAAAGATAAACAACTAGATAGTCAGATCCCACACATACCAAGCATTTCAATCACACACACAATATGCTCGATATGTGCAAATACAACGAAGCATCACAACATGACTCTATGACACAAGTACTTTATTCATTAGGCTCCGAGGAGCGAGATATTACAAACATGGGTCTCATGACCCAACACTCAGAGCATACAAGTCAAAGCACAAGCGGAAGCTATCATGTCTGAGTACAGACAACTATAAATGAAAAGGCTGAGAAGCCTGACTATCTATCAGATCCTGCCGAGGGCACAAGATCGTAGCTGAGGTAACAAGCTAAACGTCGAAGTCCACGTGAAACTACTAGCGAGACCGAAGTCTCTCTGCAAAAACATAAAATAGGCAAACGTGAGTACAAATGTACCCAGCAAGACTTACATCAGAACTAACTACATATGCATCATTTTCAACAAGGGGATGGTGGGGTTTAACTGCAGCAAGCCAGCTTTGACTCGGTGGCTATCCTAACTACGACTGCAAGCGACTCTTTTGAGGTGGCGCACACGAGTCCACATATTCACCATATCAATACACCACTATGGATCCGCTCCCGTCTCCCTACGAGAACGCCATCCATAGCACTCACGCTTATCTTGCGTATTTTAAAGTATCCACTTTCACTTGTCTATGAACTGATATAAGCAACCCAGAGGTCCTTTTCCGTGGACACGGCTATTCGAATAGATCATAGTTAACCCTGCAGGGGTGTACTTCTTCACACACGCTCTCACCACTTACCGCCGTTTACACGACATGTACTCGGCAACCTTCAAGCGGAAGCCCAACGTGGGTGTCGGCCACGGCCTACCTAAACACTCAAGTCTCTAGTCCAGGTTTATCGCCTATTCGGGTTCCATCCATGAGGAGATCCGGCCGGAGTTTCGCTCACAGCCCCAAACGATGTGAACAGGGTTCCCGAGACACCAAACGGGCGCCCGGTACACCGTGCCACGTGCCTACCGCATCACAGCCCACCCCTACGGTCAGCGCTGCGCACGGCCTCCAGCATACTACAAACACCAGAAACTACTTGCAACTCCTGGACAGAGGACAAGGGTGATTAAGAAGCCGAGAGGGTCCATTGGTTTCGGGCCCAATGCGTGGTAGTAGCTGAATCATGGATCACAAACACAGAACTCAGTTCCTGAGGACGGCTGCAATGAGACAACCCACCATGTACTCCTACATGGCCTCTCACCGCTACCTTTACCAAATGTGTTCACACGCTTAGCTCACACATAGTAGGACATGTTCACACGCCTCTGATTCATCCCCGATGAATCAGACCTGACTCAACTCTAAGCAGTAGCAGGCATGACAAACAAGCATGAATGAGTAGGCACAACAGGGCTCAAACAACTCCTACTCATACTAGTGGGTTTCATCTATTTACTGTGGAATGACAGGTCATGCAAAGGATAAAGGGGTTCAGCTACCGCAGCAAGTAACAGATGAATCGTTGTTGTCCTAATGCAGTAAAAGAGAGCAGGAGCGAGAGAGTAGGATTGTATCGGAATGAACAAGGGGGTTTTGCTTGCCTGGCACTTCTGAAGATAACATTGAGTCTTCATCAGTGTCAACGATCACATCATCGGTATCACGTCTATCGAGAAGGGACAAATACCGGCAACACAGAAGGGAACACAATCAATGCAATGCACAATATGATGCATGATCATGACATGGCAAAATGAATGTGTTTTGAGCTAATGCAACTAAAACCAGATTAAATGAAGTTGGTTTGAATCCCAGATTCAAATTCAAACTCCATATGTGGTTATTTAAATGTCATTCACTTCATTTGCCCTAAACAGTAGTGATAAGTTGTTCTAACATGCATGAAAATGGTACAGATGGATTCCTTGAATTTTTCTGATAATTTTTCATATATAAATCATTTAATTTGGAGTTACGGTTAATTTTCTATGATTTATTGAAGTTTTAGCTATTTTCTGGAATTAATAAATCATTTAAGAATTTATTTAAATTCCAGAACAAATACTGCGTCAGCATGACGTAATAGTGACGTCAGCAGGGTCAACCGAGCGCCCCAGGTCAAACCTGACGTGTGGGGTCCACACGTCAGTGTCTCAGTCAACTAACCAGGTTAGTTAGCCCTAACTAACTTAGTTAGCCGGGCGGGGCCCGCATGTCAGTGGCTCACCTAATTAACTAAATTAATTAACACTAATTAACCTAATACTAATTAAGCAGGTGCCTGGGCCCACACGTCAGGGGGTCAAACCCCGGGTCAAACCCGCCGGAGTTGACCCGCGGCTTGTCGCCGGCAACGCCAGCAACGGCGGAGGGCGTCGGAAACGCTGCTCCGGCCACGGTTTGATGCGCGGGTGGGTGCTACGAGTAGCTGGCGATGTGGCGCATCCAACGGTGGCGGTGTTTGGTGCTGGGGTGGCCGGAGTTAACGGCGGCGAGCTCTTTTGCGGCCGCCGGAGTTCGGGCAATCTCGGGGTGGCGTTACAGAGCATGGGAGGAGGCGTTGTGGGTGTCTACGGGTTCATACGATCGTGCTGAGCACGATGGTGGGCTCGGAAACGAGCTGCGGTGGCTGTGGCCACGGTCACGCCATGGCCGGCGGCGAGGAGCTCTCGGCCGCGGTGGGAGATGGGGCTAGGGGGCTAGAACGGAGGGGGCGAGCACAGGAGAAGCAGCGGAGGCTCACAGCGGATCCATTCGAGGCGGGGACGAGGCCGGGGACGGTCCGGAGCCGGCGAATCGGGCGTCGGCGACCGGCGGGTCCGACGAGGGGGAAAACGTCGGGGCGGCGCTTCGGGGGCTCCTGGAGGGCGTGGCATCGGTGAGGTGGGTCGGGTACGGAGTGGCGGAGCTTGTGGGCTAGTCGGGGAATCGAGGGAGGCCCGGTGGCCGTGGTTATGGCGAGCGGCGGCGAGGGGCTCCGCTCGGTGAGGAGAACAGAGGAGGGGGAGAGTGTTCCGGGGAGAGGATGAGGACGCGGGAGAGAGGGAGAAGGGGGAGGGGGTCGGGGGCTGCGTGGCTCCCTCGGGTGCCTCCAGCGGCGAGCAGGTAAGCAGGAGGTGGCCGGAGCGTGCGCGCGCGCGTCGGGCACACGCCCTCCTGCCTACTGGCAGGAGGTTAAAGACGGTGGCGACTGCGGTGGGCTGGGCCGCACAGTGCTGGACCAGCACAGGAGCTGGGCCGGCTCTGGTGGGCTGCACAGGTAAGCTTTGCTCTTTTTATTATTTACTGTTTTCTATTTTCTGTAGTTTGTTTTGATTTAGTTTAGCAACTAAATCATTTAAATAAATTCTGTAGATTTTTATGTGGCTTGCCAAAAATATATACAAAGCCACTCACAAACTTCCAGAATTATTGGAGTCATATTTAATATATATTAAATATAAATCCAAAGCAAATAATTATTGGATTAATTCAAATGGCCCAAAATAATAAACTCTGAGATACCAAAAATATTGTTTTGAGTTTTACCTCTTTGCAATATTTTCAGAGACTAAGAGGAACATTTTTTTGGACTTCTTTGAGGAGATTTTAATGTTGATCATTTTTAGAAGGTTTCTGAGGCTTTGAAAATTCCTCAATTCAAATTTCATTTGAAATAGAACATGATGCAGCAACCAAGCTAGTCCAAGGCCAGGGTAAAGCTAGGGATGTGACAACTCACCCCCACTAAACAAGAATCTCGTCTCGAGATTCAAGCGTAGGGTAAGATGAAGGGGAAGCGCAAACTAGTATAATCTTCACGATCCAGGGTGCACTTCATAAAAGCGTTGATTCGATCACCATCTTTGTCTTGTCGTCTTGCTCTGAGAAATCCTGCCAACATGACCTGGAGGGAAAGAGACTCTAGAAGGGTCGATCTTCTCGAAGATCGAACAACTCACGGAATGAGACATAGGACCATCTCTCGGGTTGAGACACGAGATACACATCAAGAGGGGTGGAAAGAAACGGATGACGAAGGTTCACTAGGTAGACAACAATTTCACGCTTAAGAGTGTGGTAATCGGTTGTCAACGTAGCGAGGAGTTGAGTTGCCATGATACCATAACGATACACCTTAGGGAAGGTGACTCGTAGAGATATCCCCTTAAGTGGCAAAAAGAATTACTTTTGATTCAGAGATCATTGAAACTCTTTAAACCAGCCTAAGGTAATTCTCGAGCGATCGTTTGAAGGGGGTCGGTAGAATGGCATACTCGGACTTGCATGATGTGGATTACCTTGTTGAAGACAACGCAATGGATGAATTTACTTATCACCGGAAATGGAAGGGACCCATGGTAGAATGGCACATTGGCGGTGCAAGCTGGGAACAAAATGCAAATGCTGGGAATGATTCTAGTAACTGGGAAAGAAACCAACACTAGAGAGTTAATTCACTGTTTGAATAGGTCATAGCATTGTCGAGGGAACTGAGGGCAAACCCAGTTAGTGCCGATGATAACACGTAGCGCTGGTGCGTGCTCTCAAGAACTTGAGCAATTCCATATCCATCAAGGTTTTACCAACATCCGTGTCAAGGGTCCGGTAACACAACTTACTACCATGATGGTTAAAGATGGATGATGCAGATGCGAAGGAGGATAACACTTTCTCAGATTTCACCTTAGCGAGGCCAAGCAAATAAAATCTGGATGATCGACCGAGAGACATTTAGCACTCCGCTTCTAATGTTCTCCTTGATGTGCTAGTATAACCCATTCATAGATATGGTTTGATATCTAAACCATCAAGTAAAAGGTCGGACTTCGGGAACACAAAAATCCATAGGGGCAACTAGGGAGTAAATCCTACGAAATCCCTAGGGGGGGGGTGGCCAACTTCCTCAAACAAGATACTATAATAATAGGTCTACCGGATGGGTGTGTTGGCCACGACATCCACCTTACCGGTTATCGAGAGACCAATATTATAGTTCTTAGGGAAATGTTCCAACCATCATATCTGCCTGAGATTCAGCTCTGGTTGGTGTTAGGATATTCCAGGCTCATCAAGTCTAGAAAGAAAAATGAAAATTTGCAACGCAAATCGACGAGATAATGTTGCGGGATTCTCGGGGAGTGAGCTACGATAGTAAGCTCCAAAACATGAGCTGGTTCTGCTACAACATGTGAACACGCTGTCCTAGACAAACATGACCACGTGGTAGTCTTATAATAAAACACTACCGAGTTCTGGTTGGGAACCATCACCGTGGATAACGAAGTCCTTGCATAAGTCATATGATTAGCTCTTATGAAGGAACTTCTTCCCCTTGAACAAATCAATCAGTGGCTTGGTGTGCTCGGGACACATATGGAATGAAGGTTGCAAGTCTCCAAACCACAGAATACTTCGCACGTGTGCATGACTAATTTGGAATGATTCCAGGAAAACAAAACAATCTTCCTCAAATTCATGGCGGCAACTTGCATCATATGCACATGAATTAGGGAAAATCACTACTTTCATTCAAACATATGCTTCATGAACGAAACACGAAGAAATGCTTACACAAGTTTCCAACACTAGGTTGATGTTCAACATGATTCATGGGGGGAGACAAAATGCTACTGATGGGCTCAACAGCAACTCATCGGAATTTCCATATCACTGGACTTCCACCATCATGTGAACACGGTGATAGTATTGGTCAGACCAAAGATGTAATGGTGTATGCTCGAGGGATCAACCACGAGTAGGACAACATTACGAGCATCGTTGGTACTGATTTGATTTGACGATAGCCCACACTCAAATCAAGGGATTGATAAGACAATAGGTCCAGCAACTGATCACAGGGACCAATCGATGAAGATATCATCTTTCTTCAACACACACTACACAAGAATATCCCTTTGGAACGAACTAAGTCAGACAAGTTTTTATCTTCCAACTCTCCAAGTTGTTGTCCAGCTTAACCAACTAGCTCAGGGATATCTAACACCGATTCTTGGAAATAAGGTGGTTCATAAGAAACCAACTTGATCACGAACTCAACATAGCGGTCAGGTGACAACCCGGTAACACCTCCAAGAAGATATTTGGAAAGTCACGAACCACCGGTATGTTACTAAGCTCGAGAACAATCTTGCTTTTGAGGGCAAGACGATATGATCAGATGAGTGAGGACTTGACAAGATCCTAACTCATCAATCGAAGGGTGCACCGAAATAAGGACTAGATAGCACGATCAGTCTTAGAAGGATGATTCAAAAACCAACATACTAAGAATGAAATTATTATCCTTTAACTACCAAGCAACGAGGTTGCTGGGAGTATTGATTTCACACATCACAATTCATTTGTCGGTATTCCGGTTGCATCAACACGAAGACCGAGGAATGACTAATGACGACAAGAAGTATCACTGTACCAGGAGTTCATAGGATGGGGTGCAATTCCTATAACAATCCCGATTTAAAGATGGTAATACTCCAAGATAGAGCAGAACAAAAGCTGGATTAGCAATTTGTTCTGTGGAGCACAACTTTTTTGACCCAATCCTAGATATGGAAGAGGTACTGGAGTTTGTTTCTCCTAGTCATTCCGCGATAGAATGGCTTGACGGATCACAAGAGTAATAGGCATCGATAAACGAATGCATGCATACTCTTGATATCAATTGATAGACGAGGGTCAGAAGACAACTAAAGGGACAACTCAAAGAACATATAATTTTCTGAGTTGTGGATGCATGGTTTAGCATGTCGAACGAATTCCACATATTTCTTCCGGATAACCCATGCAGAAAGGTAGAACTGACAGAGTCACAATGTAGAATCGAGAATCCATCGAGAGCACTCTGATTGTGATCTTTCGATCAGCGAGGAACATCTGCCATAAGCGGTTCATAGTATTTGGAAGAAAGGAATACCACGAACATCGAGGACTAATGCAAAGATTACTAATAACCTAAAGGAACAATCAAAACTATCAACATGAAGCAAGTAGAGTGAATCTCGGGTTCAAAACCCAGGGATAGAATACCTACTACTAAATGGCATCACGGGATGCTTTCGATAATGACGGCCAGAATCATCACACTGGGAACAAGTCATGGCTAAATTACTGGATGATCCCCTAAGACACCTAGGGTCATAATACTAGCTCCAACATATATGTCAAGGCAATAAAGTACCTCAACTCACTGATTTGTGTGATTAATCTGACCAAAGGCACATCGGAAACAGGAGGAAGGGATTTGCAAATGCATCCGACTATTTAGAAACCTGGGATGACTCGGACAGCATAACGGCTGTAAATGCTCAGAAAAGATTTGAGACATTCACAAAAATGGTGGCATAACCACTCAGAAGCACAATATCAAGGTTTCGAGATCAACAGTTAACATACAGAAGATAGTAGGAACTGAGCTGAGGCTTGGATCAACAATCTTATAAGTCTACGGATTAGTAACACGTGATCCTAATAGAAAGAAGAGATAGCCTAGTTCTTAATCCCCGCGGGAAAGATAAGATGACTCAGATCAGAAGGGCATGAGGTATAAGGAGTAAAAAGAGCCTTACGTTCCATCCCACAATCAATTCCCTTATATAACTAAAGAATTTCTAGACTCAACTTCGACCAGTTTGGCTTGGTAATCCTACAGGCAGTCAAGCTCTGATACCAACGCTGTCAGGACCCCGACTCGATGTCACATCGATCTAGCCGGTAACACTTCATATCACTTTGCGGCCTCACGCACGGTGTTCCCACGGGTGTCGCCTTACCTTTGCCCGGGACCGTTTGCGCCTTTTGGCTCACGTATATGATAGTGTCGCTAGCATCCATATGATAAAGAGTCCGGGCTGACATGACTAGTCGTAAACCCAAAGTGGCACAGACTTACAGGGACAGGCATCCATGACCCAGCTTCGAACGTGTCGGTCATCAGCAAGTGGGTCCGGGCTGTAGCACTGGGCTAGCAGGACTCCGGTAAACCGGGCTGTAGCGGGCTAACAGGACTCCGGTACTCAAAGCGTGACATTTCCCCGAAGGGACAGACACAGGAACGAAGAAGGACACATGCCGGCCAGCCTAAGTGTTCTAGAGCAGTAGCAAGCTACCATGGCTCAGCGGTAACACTAGGAGACATTTCCCGGTAAGAGAGGCTACTAAAGATAAACAACTAGATAGTCAGATCCCACACATACCAAGCATTTCAATCACACACACAATATGCTCGATATGTGCAAATACAACGAAGCATCACAACATGACTCTACGACACAAGTACTTTATTCATTAGGCTCCGAGGAGCGAGATATTACAAACATGGGTCTCATGACCCAACACTCAGAGCATACAAGTCAAAGCACAAGCGGAAGCTATCATGTCTGAGTACAGACAACTATAAATGAAAAGGCTGAGAAGCCTGACTATCTATCAGATCCTGCCGAGGGCACAAGATCGTAGCTGAGGTAACAAGCTAAACGTCGAAGTCCACGTGAAACTACTAGCGAGACCGAAGTCTCTCTGCAAAAACATAAAATAGGCAAACGTGAGTACAAATGTACCCAGCAAGACTTACATCAGAACTAACTACATATGCATCATTTTCAACAAGGGGATGGTGGGGTTTAACTGCAGCAAGCCAGCTTTGACTCGGTGGCTATCCTAACTACGACTGCAAGCGACTCTTTTGAGGTGGCGCACACGAGTCCACATATTCACCATATCAATACACCACTATGGATCCGCTCCCGTCTCCCTACGAGAACGCCATCCATAGCACTCACGCTTATCTTGCGTATTTTAAAGTATCCACTTTCACTTGTCTATGAACTGATATAAGCAACCCAGAGGTCCTTTTCCGTGGACACGGCTATTCGAATAGATCATATTAACCCTGCAGGGGTGTACTTCTTCACACACGCTCTCACCACTTACCGCCGTTTACACGACATGTACTCGGCAACCTTCAAGCGGAAGCCCAACGTGGGTGTCGGCCACGGCCTACCTAAACACTCAAGTCTCTAGTCCAGGTTTATCGCCTATTCGGGTTCCATCCATGAGGAGATCCGGCCGGAGTTTCGCTCACAGCCCCAAACGATGTGAACAGGGTTCCCGAGACACCAAACGGGCGCCCGGTACACCGTGCCACGTGCCTACCGCATCACAGCCGACCCCTACGGTCAGCGCTGTGCACGGCCTCCAGCATACTACAAACACCAGAAACTACTTGCAACTCCTGGACAGAGGACAAGGGTGATTAAGAAGCCGAGAGGGTCCATTGGTTTCGGGCCCAATGCGTGGTAGTAGCTGAATCATGGATCACAAACACAGAACTCAGTTCCTGAGGACGGCTGCAATGAGACAACCCACCATGTACTCCTACATGGCCTCTCACCGCTACCTTTACCAAAACGTGTTCACACGCTTAGCTCACACATAGTAGGACATGTTCACACGCCTCTGATTCATCCCCGATGAATCAGACCTGACTCAACTCTAAGCAGTAGCAGGCATGACAAACAAGCATGAATGAGTAGGCACAACAGGGCTCAAACAACTCCTACTCATACTAGTGGGTTTCATCTATTTACTGTGGAATGACAGGTCATGCAAAGGATAAAGGGGTTCAGCTACCGCAGCAAGTAACAGATGAATCGTTGTTGTCCTAATGCAGTAAAAGAGAGCAGGAGCGAGAGAGTAGGATTGTATCGGAATGAACAAGGGGGTTTTGCTTGCCTGGCACTTCTGAAGATAACATTGAGTCTTCATCAGTGTCAACGATCACATCATCGGTATCACGTCTATCGAGAAGGGACAAATACCGGCAACACAGAAGGGAACACAATCAATGCAATGCACAATATGATGCATGATCATGACATGGCAAAATGAATGTGTTTTGAGCTAATGCAACTAAAACCAGATTAAATGAAGTTGGTTTGAATCCCAGATTCAAATTCAAACTCCATATGTGGTTATTTAAATGTCATTCACTTCATTTGCCCTAAACAGTAGTGATAAGTTGTTCTAACATGCATGAAAATGGTACAGATGGATTCCTTGAATTTTTCTGATAATTTTTCATATATAAATCATTTAATTTGGAGTTACGGTTAATTTTCTATGATTTATTGAAGTTTTAGCTATTTTCTGGAATTAATAAATCATTTAAGAATTTATTTAAATTCCAGAACAAATACTGCGTCAGCATGACGTAATAGTGACGTCAGCAGGGTCAACCGAGCGCCCCAGGTCAAACCTGACGTGTGGGGTCCACACGTCAGTGTCTCAGTCAACTAACCAGGTTAGTTAGCCCTAACTAACTTAGTTAGCCGGGCGGGGCCCGCATGTCAGTGGCTCACCTAATTAACTAAATTAATTAACACTAATTAACCTAATACTAATTAAGCAGGTGCCTGGGCCCACACGTCAGGGGGTCAAACCCCGGGTCAAACCCGCCGGAGTTGACCCGCGGCTTGTCGCCGGCAACGCCAGCAACGGCGGAGGGCGTCGGAAACGCTGCTCCGGCCACGGTTTGATGCGCGGGTGGGTGCTACGAGTAGCTGGCGATGTGGCGCATCCAACGGTGGCGGTGTTTGGTGCTGGGGTGGCCGGAGTTAAGGGCGGCGAGCTCTTTTGCGGCCGCTGGAGTTCGGGCAATCTCGGGGTGGCGTTACAGAGCATGGGAGGAGGCGTTGTGGGTGTCTACGGGTTCATACGATCGTGCTGAGCACGATGGTGGGCTCGGAAACGAGCTGCGGTGGCTGTGGCCACGGTCACGCCATGGCCGGCGGCGAGGAGCTCTCGGCCGCGGTGGGAGATGGGGCTAGGGGGCTAGAACGGAGGGGGCGAGCACAGGAGAAGCAGCGGAGGCTCACAGCGGATCCATTCGAGGCGGGGACGAGGCCGGGGACGGTCCGGAGCCGGCGAATCGGGCGTCGGCGACCGGCGGGTCCGACGAGGGGGAAAACGTCGGGGCGGCGCTTCGGGGGCTCCTGGAGGGCGTGGCATCGGTGAGGTGGGTCGGGTACGGAGTGGCGGAGCTTGTGGGCTAGTCAGGGAATCGAGGGAGGCCCGGTGGCCGTGGTTATGGCGAGCGGCGGCGAGGGGCTCCGCTCGGTGAGGAGAATAGAGGGGGGGAGAGTGTTCCGGGGAGAGGATGAGGACGCGGGAGAGAGGGAGAAGGGGGAGGGGGTCGGGGGCTGCGTGGCTCCCTCGGGTGCCTCCAGCGGCGAGCAGGTAAGCAGGAGGTGGCCGGAGCGTGCGCGCGCGCGTCGGGCACACGCCCTCCTGCCTACTGGCAGGAGGTTGAAGACGGTGGCGACTACGGTGGGCTGGGCCGCACAGTGCTGGACCAGCACAGGAGCTGGGCCGGCTCTGGTGGGCTGCACAGGTAAGCTTTGCTCTTTTTATTATTTACTGTTTTCTATTTTTTGTAGTTTGTTTTGATTTAGTTTAGCAACTAAATCATTTAAATAAATTCTGTAGATTTTTATGTGGCTTGCCAAAAATATATACAAAGCCACTCACAAACTTCCAGAATTATTGGAGTCATATTTAATATATATTAAATATAAATCCAAAGCAAATAATTATTGGATTAATTCAAATGGCCCAAAATAATAAACTCTGAGATACCAAAAATATTGTTTTGAGTTTTACCTCTTTGCAATATTTTCAGAGACTAAGAGGAACATTTTTTTGGACTTCTTTGAGGAGATTTTAATGTTGATCATTTTTAGAAGGTTTCTGAGGCTTTGAAAATTCCTCAATTCAAATTTCATTTGAAATAGAACATGATGCAGCAACCAAGCTAGTCCAAGGCCAGGGTAAAGCTAGGGATGTGACATTACCATCCGGCCTAGACGCACAGTTCGGGACCCCCTACCCGAGATCCGCCGGTTTTGACACCGACATTGGTGCTTTCATTGAGAGTTCCTTTGTGTCGTCGCCGTCAGGCTCGATGGCTCCTATGATCATCGATAGCGATGCAGTCCAGGGTGAGACCTTCCTCCCTGGACAGATCTTCGTCTTTGGCGGCTTCGCACTGCGGGCCAATTCGCTTGGCTGTCTAGAGCAGATCGAAAGCTACGCCCCTGGTTGTCAGGTCAGATTTGGAAGTTTAAACTACACGGCTGACATCCGTGGGGACTTGATCTTCGACGGATTCGAGCCACTGCCGAGCGCGCCGCACTATCGCGACGAGCATGATCTAGCTCTGCCGCCGAACAGTGCCCTGGAGGCCGCACCCGCATCAGCTCCGACCCTTAATTCAGAGCCAACAGCGCCGATCGAGGATGGGTGGTTGGACGCTGCCTCGGGGGCTGCGATCCCAACGGCGATTGAGCCAAACACCAGCCCCGCACTCTGCGAGACTCGTGACTCCAAGGAGCCGGACTCCTCTCCGGACCCCGAACCCTCCGCGCCCCTACCGATCGAATCCGATTGGGCGCCGACCATGGAGTTCACTGCCGCGGACATCTTTCAGCACTCGCCTTTCGGCGATATCCTGAAGTCACTGAAGTCTCTCTCTTTATCAGGAGAGCCCTGGCCGGACTACGGTCAGCAAGGTTGGGGTACGGACGATGAAGAAATTCAAAGCCCACCCACCACCCACTTTGTAGCCATTGTCGACAACTTAACCGACATGCTCGACTTCGACTCCGAAGACATCGACGGTATGGACGCCGATGAAGGAGATGATGAAGAACCAGCGCCTACTAGGCCCTGGAAAGCCACCTCGTCATATGACATATACATGGTGGACACCCCAAAAGAGGGAGATGGCGATGGAACAGCGGAGGATGACCCCTCCAAGAAACAGCCTAAGCGCCGGCGTCAGCGGTGCCGCTCAAAATCCCACCAAAACAAATACGGTGATTCCAGCACGGGAGATAATAATACTCCAGAAAGTGCCGAAGAAAACCCCCTCCAGCAAGACTTAGCACAGGAGGATGGAGAAACCAGCCCTCATGAGAGAGCGGCGGACAGAGAGATCGAGGACGATAATTATATGCCTCCCTCCGAAGACGAGGCAAGCCTCGACAATGACGAATTCGTCGTGCCAGAGGATCCCGTCGAGCAAGAGCGTTTTCAACGCAGGCTTATGGCCATGGCAAGAAGCCTCAAGAAAAAACAGCAACAGCTTAGAGCTGATCAAGATTTGCTAGTCGACAGATGGACTGAAGTCCTTGCGGCCGAAGAGCATAAACTTGAATGCCACTTCAAGAGCTACCCAAAGCGTAGGTTGCTACCCCGATTAGAGGAGGAAGCACTTGATGCGGCCGACCGGCCACCTCGTGAACGCGACAGAGAGGCCTCTCGGCCCTCCACTCAAGCCTCACCCCGTACCAAGGCACAGGAATATGTGCCGGACTTACGAGACATGTTGGAGGACAAGGCAAGGCAAACAAGATCGATCTACAGATTGCGTGGGTGCCCCATGGATCAAGACGGTAACCGTCACGCCGGCCACAAATTCGGCAGGGCCGAACACAGTAGACAAAGCTCATCGGAGCTATGTCATGATATAGCCCAGTACAGAGGCGCCGCACACCCACTATGCTTTACAGACGAAATAATGGATCATCAAATCCCCGAGGGTTTCAAACCCGTAAACATCGAATCATATGATGGCACAATAGATCCTACGGTATGGATCGAGGATTATCTCCTTCATATCCACATGGCCCGCAGCGATGATTTCCACGCCATCAAATACCTCCCACTCAAGCTTAAAGGACCAGCTCGGCATTGGCTTAACAGCTTGCCAACAGGATCAATCAGTTGTTGGGAGGACCTGGAAGCCGCATTCCTCGACAATTTCCAGGGCACTTATGTGCGACCCCCAGACGCCGATGACCTAAGTCACATAATTCAGCAGCCAGAGGAATCGGCCAGGCAATTCTGGACATGATTCCTAACAAAGAAAAATCAAATAGTCGACTGTCCGGATGCTGAGGCCCTAGCAGCCTTCAAGCACAATATCCGTGACGAGTGGCTGGCCCGGCACCTTGGACAGGAAAAGCCGAAATCTATGGCAGCACTCACGACACTCATGACACGCTTTTGCACGGGAGAAGACAGCTGGCTTGCTCGTAGCAACAATATGACCAAGAACCCTAGTAATTCGGACACCAGGGACAGTAGTGGCAGGTCGCGTCGCAACAAGCAAAAGCGCCGCATTAACGGCGACAATGATGAGGATACGGCAGTTAATGCCGGATTCAGAGGCTCTAAATCCGGTCAGCGGAAAAAGCCATTCAAAAGGAATCCTAGGGGGCCGTCCAGTTTGGACCGAATACTCGACCGCTTGTGCCAGATACATGGCACCCCCGAAAAGCCGGCCAATCACACCAACAGGGATTGTTGGGTGTTCAAGCAGGCAGGCAAGTTAAACGCCGAAAATGAAGACAAGGGGCTGCATAGCGATGACGACGAGGAGCCCCGGCCGCCGAACAACAGTGGACAGAAGGGTTTTCCCCCACAAGTGCGGACGGTGAACATGATATACGCAACCCACGTCCCCAAAAGGGAGCGGAAGCGCGCGTTAAGGGACGTATACGCGGTAGAGCCAGTCGCCCCAAAGTTCAACCCATGGTCCTCCTGCCCGATCACCTTTGATCGAAGGGACCATCCCACTAGCATCCGTCATGGCGGATTCGCCGCATTGGTCCTAGACCCAATTATTGACGGATTTCATCTCACTAGAGTCCTTATGGACGGCGGCAGCAGCCTGAACCTGCTTTACCAGGATATAGTGCGGAAAATGGGCATAGATCCCTCGAGGATTAAGCCCACCAAAACGACCTTTAAAGGCGTAATACCAGGTGTAGAGGCCAACTGTACAGGCTCAGTCACACTTGAAGTGGTCTTCGGATCTCCGGATAATTTCCGAAGCGAGGAGTTAATCTTCGACATAGTCCTGTTTCGCAGTGGTTATCACGCACTGCTCGGGCGAACCGCATTCGCCAAGTTCAATGCGGTACCGCACTATGCATACCTTAAGCTCAAGATGCCAGGCCCTCGAGGAGTAATTACGGTCAATGGAAACACCGAACGCTCCCTCCGAACGGAGGAGCACACGGCGGCCCTTGCAGCGGAAGTACAAAGCAGCCTCTCCAGGCAGTTCTCCAGTCCGGCCACTAAACGACCGGACACCGTCAAGCGCGCCCGGAGTAACCTACAACAAGACCGCCTGGCACGATCCAAGCAGGCGTAGCAATGCGGCCCCAACCCCAACCCTCGCAAAAAGGCGACGCCAGTACTTCGCGTACATAACTACGCTCTAGAGATACCATGGGTACAGGGGGAGGGGCACCATCACGGCACGCCCAAAAATACGGCTTAAACCGTACCAGGGGCTGCCGATTTTTTTTAATTTTCTCTTACTTTCAGGACTCCATCCTTCGGAAGGCCTGTTCGGCAGTTCAATTGCCGCACAAACGATGCAAGAACCAGGGAAGCAGACAAGCCACGCCGCATTACGGAACTCCCAGGTGGTCTCTATCACGAGCAGTATACCTGTTCCGCATACTATTCCGCAGCTTGCCCCTGGAACGGACTTGTTAACTAGTCCAACCTTTCACTTATCGCATTATTTGTATCGTTCTGCTTTGATCGCAGCCCCTTTTAATAAACAATGCATAGCTTTCGTCTATTTTTGCATTACCTTTTTTTTATATATGTTCCTTAACGACATGTTGCACCCGTACACTTGGTACGGCCAAAATACGCCAGGGGCTTTAGTACCCCTCAATATGGTGTGAGAAGTCCGAACACTTTAACAAGTGCGGCACCCCGAACTTATAGCATTATATGCATCGGCTCTGAATCATGTCTTGGGTCAATAGTTGGGTTTGCCCGGCTCCTATGTTTTGGTGCCTTACGTTCCGCTATATCGGCTAAGGTAGCACTAGGAGAACCACTGCGATTGTGCCCCAGTTGAGCTGGGTCGAGCACCTCAGTGGAGAAAGCTAAAACTGACTGTCATGATGAAGCGAGAGCTGGTCGCTGTTCGAGAGGTTTTTCAAGTCCCTAAAGACTTATGCCGCTTAGGGCGAGGAGCCGGCTCTGTCCGGCCAAGGCGTGGATAGCGCCCCGAACTCGCTCTTCCAAATACCAGGGGCTTCGCCGAAATTTAAAATTATAGAATTCTATGGCTAAGTGAGAGTGTTCACGCATTATAGTCCGATTGCCTTGTTCGTTGGGCTGAGCGCCTCCCTTGAAGGACCCAAACATGGGAAAAAGAGCGCTCAGGTTTATCCCCGAACACCCCAGCACTAGCGGCACGGGGGCAGAAGCCGACGACTCGCCATCTCTCGGAATTGATAAACAGCCGCACAGAAGGTAATATTTTAAATTCCAACAGCATTGCTTAGCGCATATAGACAAGTTTTCAGCGCACAGGACAAAACGAGCAAGTTTCACTCAAAAATTACATCCCTAGAACATTCATCCGCCACAAGGCAGGCACCCTTCAGAACATCCTTATAGTAATTCTCGAGCTTGCGATGCTCTTTCCCCAGCGGTGGACCGTCCTTCACCAGCTTCTCAGCATCCAGCTTGCCCCAGTGCACCTTAGCACGGGCAAGGGCCCTACGGGCACCTTCAATGCAGACGGAGCGCTTGATGACTTCGAGCCTTGGACAGGCCTCCACCAACCGCCGCACCAGCCCGAAATAGCTCCCAGACAGAGCCCCTCTAGGCCACAGCCGAACAATGAGGCCCTTCATGGCCTGTTCGGCCGCCTTGTGGAGCTCGACCAGTTGCTTCAGCTGGTCGCTCAGGGGCACGGGGTGTCCGGCCTCAGCATACTGAGACCAGAACACCTTCTCTGCCGAGCTGCCCTCCTCAGCTCGATAGAATGCGGCGGCATCGGACACACTCCGGGGAAGATCTGCGAACGCTCCTGGAGAGCTCCGGATTTGGGTAAGTAACAAGTAACTCACGTTTATGTGTTTGCTTTGCATAAAGAATGCCTTACCCGCCGCTATCTTCTTCACCTCATCCAACTCCTGGAGGGTCTTCTGGGATTCGGCCTTGGCAGACTTGGCATTTTCAATAGACACCGCGAGCTCGGACGCTCGCGTCTTTGAGTCAAGCTCCAAACTCTCATGTTTTTCCATGAGAGCCTGGAGCTCTTGTCGCACCTTGCCAACCTCGGCCTCATACTTCTCCCGCTCGGTGCGCTCCGAGGCCGCCCTCTTCTCGGCCTCGACCAGCGCTTGCTTAAGGGTCGCCACTTCAAACGTGGCCCCTAAAATAGCCACGATAATCCTGTCATTCTTTGCAATTGCACCTTTTTATATATATTTAAAAACAAGGTATTTCTTGCCTTCATTGTCCTCGAGCTGCTTCTTGGCACGCCCGAGCTCTTGCTCGGACCGCTCGAGGTTCTGCTTTAGCGTGTCCACTTCCGCAGTCAGTGCGGCGGACGCAAGCAGGGAAGTCTGCATATGCATATTGACTCATTTTTTGTTAGACTCCTGCGAATTCTATTTGATCCTCTATTCGGCTTTTCTTCTCGAACGCCAAACAGAGCATCAGGGGCTACTGTCTATGCGATACTATTATTTACACATTCTTTACTTACCTCAAAGCCTGTCAAAAGGCTAGCACAAGCTTCAGTCAGTCCGCTCTTGGCGGACTGAACCTTCTGGACCACCGCACTCATAATAGTACGGTGCTCCTCGTCGATGGAGGCGCCTTGGAGTGCCTCCAACATATTGTCCGGCGCCTCTGGTTGGACGGGGGCCGCTGGCACGATGGACTTGCTCCTCTTGGAAGGAGGTCCCCCGCCGGACTCTAGAACCTTTGAAGGTTCCGGAGCGGTGTCCGGCCTAGAGCCGGACTTGGAGCCCTGGGGGGTTTCATCCCCTTTACTCCTGGAGTCCGGGAGGTCGCCTTGCGACGCCTCCAGGACCACCTCCTCCCGGCTTGGAACCTGTTGGGACAACACTTCGGTGTCGTCCATAGGGCGGGGGGAGGAAGCCGTCGGAAGCGAGTTCACATCCGACGAGTCCAGTGAGCCGCTCGACGACGCGTCGAGCCGGTCTTTGGGTGGGCTGCATAAACATATTCGACGTAAGGGAAAGCTGTGCAATAAACGAATACTATGAATTACTCTGGTATCCGGATACTTACGATTTTGCCAAGGGCTTGGCCCTGGGCTGCCACTCCTCTCCGCCGTCGGCATCGGTGGAGTAGTCCGGAGGAAGGGTTTTCCCCTTCTTGGACCCTCCGGCCTCCCCAGAGAGGGCGGCCTTCCTTTTCTTCTCTCCTCTCGCTGGAGGGGGGAGAGTTCTCCTCTTCTTCCTCCTCGTCTTCACGGGAGGAATGCGCCTCGGAACCATCAGATGATGGATCCGACACCTCCTGGCGCCGGGCACTCTTTCGAGTCCCCGCGGCCTTTTTCACGGCCTTCTTCTCCGGCACCACATAGGGTGCCAGAACCAGCAGCTTCGCCAAGTAAGCGTCCGCTGGGCCTTCGGGCAAAGGAGTCGGACAGTTGATTTGTCCGGACGTCACCTGCCAATCCTGTCAAAGGTAAGGGAGCTTAGATCCCGCATGGAGTCAAACTATGAAAAACTGATACCCTGTAAAAGGAAAAACAGCTTACCGCGAGAGCATGACGTTGTGCACTGAATCCGCGATCCTCGGTATCGGATGCGGGAGCCTCGACGCCTTTGAAAAGCACCTTCCAGGCATCTTCGTATGTCGTGTCGAAGAGCCTGCTCAGAGTTTGGTGCCGCGCCGGGTCGAACTCCCACAGGTTGAAAGCCCGTTGTTGACACGGGAGGATCAGGCGGATGAGCATAACCTGGACTATGTTGACAAGTTTGAGCTTCTTGTCCGCCAGGGTTTGGATGCATGTTTGGAGTCCGGCCAGCTCTCCTTTTTTACCCCAAGACAGGCCCGTCTCCTTCCAGGAGGTGAGCCGCATAGGGGGTCCGGATCGGAACTCGGGGGTGCGACCCATTCGGCGTCGCGCGGCTCGGTGATGTAAAACCACCCCGATTGCCACCCCTTCAGGGTCTCCACAAAGGAGCCCTCGAGCCATAGGACGTTGGCCATCTTGCCCACCATGGCGCCTCCGCACTCCGCCTGGTTGCCGCGCACCACCTTCGGCTTGACGTTGAAAGTCTTGAGCCATTGGCCGAAATGGGGGCGGATGCGGAGGAAGGCCTCGCACACGACGATAAATGCCGAGATGTTGAGGACGAAGTTCGGGGCCAGATCATGGAAATCCAGGCCATAGTAGAACATGAGCCCCCGGACAAATGGGTGGAGAGGGAAGCCCAGTCCGCGGAGGAAATGGGGGAGGAACACCACCCTCTCATGGGGCCTAGGGGTGGGGATGAGCTGCCCCTTTTCGGGGAGCCGGTACGCGATGTTGTTAGACAGGTATCCGGCCTTCCTCGGCTTTTTGATATGTCCCTCCGTGACGGAGGAGACCATCCACTTGCCTCCCGCTCCGGACATGGCTGGAGGAGGTTGAGGTGGGGAGTGCGGACTTGGGCGCTGGAGCTCGAGTGCGCAAGAATGGATATGCGAAGGAGGAAGAAGGCGTAGGTGAAAAGGTGGATCCTTATCCCCTTATATGGGTGGACACAACTACATGTCCCCACCAGCCTGGTAAAACTCACTTATCTCCAAGCGCCGTAATCAATGGCATGGTTGGGTTACCCACGCCCGTATTGATGAGAATCCCGGGATAAGGGGACACGATCTCTGCTTTAACAAGATGTGCCAAGGAAACCGCCTAGCATAACGCGCTGAGGTGGGATAATGAAACGACTCGGATAAAGGCTTGGCCGTGGTGTGTCACACTACGGAATACGTCAGCAGATTAGATTGGTGTAAATATTATTCTCTCTATGGCAATATGTGGAAACTTATTTTGCAGAGTCGGACACTATATGTGTGTTCAAAATCTTCTACGAAGTACTTGGAGGAGGAACCCGCCTTGCAATACCGAAGACAATCTGCGTGCCGGACTCGTCGTCATTGAAGCCTGGTTCAGGGGCTACTGAGGGAGTCCTGGATTAGGGGGTGTTCGGATAGCCGGACTATACCTTCAGCCGGACTCCTGGACTATGAAGATACAAGATTGAAGACTTCGTCTCGTGTCCGGGAGGGACTTTCCTTGGCGTGGAAGGAAAGCTTGGCGATGTGGATATGTAGATCTCCTACCATTGTAACCGACTCTATGTAACCCTAACCCTATCCGGTGTCTATATAAACCGGAGGGTTTTAGTCCGTAGGACAACGTACACATCAACAATCATACCATAGGCTAGCTTCTAGGGTTTAGCCTCTTCGATCTCGTGGTAGATCTACTCTTGTACTACCCATATCATCAATATTAATCAAGCAGGACGTAGGGTTTTACCTCCATCGAGAGGGCCTGAACCTGGGTAAAACTTCGTGTCCCTTGCCTCCTATTATCATCCGGCCTAGACGCACAGTTCGGGACCCCCTACCCGAGATCCGCCGGTTTTGACACCGACAACGCGTGTTCACACTTAATTCAGCGTCTTGGTCCTAATAAGGAGGTGATAGCATAGCGAACGAGGCAACCGGACTATAATGCTTTAACACTTTCACTTAGCCATAGGAGTTTGACGGTGGGGCTACTATATAGCCCCTGGTGGCTCCGCACTCTCCCAAATTCGGGGTGCGTACATGCCTGGCCGGGAAATGGGCCTTCATTAAGGCGGAGGAATTCTAACATTCCGATGGGTCATCGAGTGGTTGACCAGTCTCACGCTATATCATGACAGTCAGTTTTTGGCTTTCTCTACTGAGGTGCTTGTCCGGATGAACCGGGGCACAATCGCAGTAGTTCTCCTGGTGCCGCCTTAGCCGATAGAGCGGAACATAAGGCATCAAAACACAGGAGCCGGGCAAACCCAACATTTGACCAAAGACATGATTCAGAGCTGATGCATATAAGGCCAAACTCGCGACGCCGAACACTCCCTAAGGTATTCGGTCTTTTATGGTATAAACCTGGCCTAAACAATGCCCTTTGTAAGAAGCCCCTGGTGTCCAGGTACGTGCATTATTCTGACGTGGCCACATGCCAAGATGTCAGCATCCTTCTCAATGGTACTGAGAATCTGAGGGATGTGTATCAACAAGAGACAGTAAGAAAGGTTTACGCAGGGTCTTAATCTAAAAATAATCCTTGGAACGGGTCCCTGCTGCACATCTGCGTCTGTGTCTCCGTTGTGCCGTATCCTGGACGGGTGTAGCACGATGGTCATCTGTAAAAGAGAGGAAATTAGGTGAAAAGTTGTCATGCGAAAAGGTAGGTTATATTAAAGAAACCATGTACAGTTCAAGATGAGTAAAAATTGCCACTTGTCTGCGCGTGTTGAGCCCCTTGTATTTGTAATAGGGGTGTGGCCATCAAACATGTATGAATTACATATAGCTGCGTCGGACTCGTCTAACCGTGTTCGTAGTCTTGACGACCTATCGAATGCTTTAGCTGGTGAGGCCGTTTTAGTGTGCAGCTGCCAAGGCAGCCGTACTCTCTTCGGCGCGCAGGGATTGCTCAATATTTCCATTTACTGTAATGATGCCACGTGGACCGGGCATCTTAAGCGTGAGGGAAGCGTAATGAGGTATTGCATTAAAGCGAGCGAAAGCTTCGTGTCCAAGTAGTGCTTGATAGCCACTTTGGAACGGAGCAATGTGGAAGGTTAAATTTTCGCTACGGAAGTTATCGGGGAAGCCGAATATAACCTCTAGTAGCAGGGAGCCCGTGCAATGAGCCCCTGGGCCGGGCGTTACTCCTTTAAAGGTAGTATTGATGTGGCAAATTTTTGTTGGGTCTATCCCCATTTTGCGGATTGTATCATGATATATCAGGTTTAGACTGCTGCCACCATCCATCAGGACTCGTGTGAAGTGGTATCCATCAATTATTGGATCTAATACCAAGGCAGCCCATCTTGCACGTCGGATACTTGCTGAGTAATCCCGATGGTCGAAAGTGATTGGTTGGGATGGCCAGTGGCAGGACTCCGCGGTGATAGGCCCTTGGCATATTTCTCTGGGAGTGCCACTTTGTTTCTCCCCTTGATCACGTGTAACACGTGTACTGTTTTGACTTCTGGTGGAAATTTCTTTTGTTCCCCAGTGTCTTGCTTGAGAGGCTCATCCTCGTCTTCGCTTGGTGTATCCTCCCCCTTGTGTATGGCGTTGAGCTTGCCGGACTGCTTGAAGACCCAACATTATCTGTGGGTATGATTTGCAGGTTTATCGGGGGTGCTATGGATCTGACATATTTGGTCCAGAATTTTGTTTAGGCTGGACAGTTCATCTCTGGCGCCTTTAGAGGGCGGCTTTTGCTGACCCGGCCAAGAGCTTTTGAATCCGGCATTTACCGTCGTGCTCTTCGGGCTGTCTTCTTTATTCTGGCGCTTATTATTTTTGTTGCGTCATGATTTCCCCTTTCCATCTCTAACTTCGGATGTACTTGGGTCGCTGGTGCTACATCAGGCTAGCCAGCTGTCCTCGCCCGCGCAAAAGCGGGTCATGAGGCTTGTTAATGCTAGTTCTCGGCTTTTCTTGGCCGAGGTGTCTGGCAAGCCATTCGTCTCGGACGCTATGTTTAAACGCTGCCAAGGCTTCAGCGTCCGGACAGTCGACTATTTGGTTCTTTTTAGTAAGAAACTTGTTCCAAAGCTTTCAGGCTGACTCTCCGGGCTGTTGAGTTATATGACTTAAATCGTCCGCATCCGGATGTCGGACATAAGTCCCTTGAAAATTTGCCCGAAAAGCGTCTTCGAGCTCTTCCCAGCTTCCAATGGAGCTTTCTGGGAGGCTTTTGAGCCAGTGCCGAGCTGGCCCTTTGAGCTTGAGGGGTAAGTACTTGATGGCACGGAGATCATCTCCTCGAGCCATATGGATATGGAGGATATAGTCCTCAATCCAGACCCCGGGGTCTGTTGTTCCGTCGTATGCCTCTATGTTTACGGGTTTGAATCCCTCTGGAAATTCATGGTCCAGCACCTCATCGGTGAAACATAGGGGGTGTGCGGCACCCCTGTATTTGGGTGTACCGTGATGTTCGGATGTTTGTTGTGTTGCATTGTATGCTGGAGCGCACTTGCGTGGTCCATAGATGGATCTGGTTGCACCATCCCTTTGATGCGAGCCCTCGCGTGGATCGCGTATTGGCTTATGTGTGGCGTTGTTTGCCGCTCTATGTTGGCCGTGAGGTCGTCTATCCGGCCAGATGGCCGTTTTAATTTTTGGTTGCGGGGGATCTAAGGCCTCCTCATCAAATTCAGGTAGCAACTTCTGCTTCGGGTAGCTCTTGGTGGGGCGATTACCGCCGTACTTCGCTGCTATGTTGAGTACTTTACTCCATCTGATTCTGAGTGTGTCTTGCGCAGCCTTGAGCCTTCGCTTCTGCTTTTTTAGGCTCCTCGCGGTGGCAACAAGCCTTTGACGGGCATTCTGTTGCTTCGGGTGTCCGTCCGGTGTGATGTCGTCCGGACTATTATCTTTGACAGAGTCGGGTTGTTCGGTTTGATTCTCCGTGTTGCCGTGGTCCGGCGATTGTTCACCCTGCTCTAAGGCTGGGTCTATATGATCGTTATTTCTGCCGAGGCGGGATTTGGGGTGGCGCTTACGCCGCCGCTTTGACTGCTTCTCGAGGGGACAACCCTCTGTTGCGTCCTTCCGTTCCTCGTCGTCGTCTTCTTTTGGTGTGTCCACCATGTATACGTCATGTGATGAAGTGGGCGTCCAGTGCCCTGTGGGCAGTAGTTTCTGTTCGCCTCCTGCATCGTCGTCCATATCGTCGATGTCTTCGAAGTCGAAGTCGAGCATGTCGGTTAAGTCATCGACAGTGGCTACTAAGTGGGTGGTGGGTGGGCAGCGAATTTCTTCGTCATCCGCATCCCAATCCTGCCGGACATAGTTTGGCCAGGATCCTCCTGATAAGGAGAGAGACCTTAATGAGTTCAGTATGTCGCCAAAGGGCGAGTGCTGAAAAATATGCGCGGAGGTGAACTCCATGATCAGCGCCCAATCGGATTCGCTAGGAACGGGCGTAGGTGGTTCGGAGTCCGTGGCCGGAGAAGGATCCGACAGTTTGACAATACGGCTCTCATGAAGGGTAAGGTCGATATCCGGCTCGATCGCCGCTGAGGGTAAGGCCTCCGTGGCAGGGTCTATCCACCCGTCCATGGACGGTGCAACTGGCTCCGAATTGAGGGTCGGAGCGGCTGCCGGTGCGATCTCTTGAACGTTGTCTGATGGTAGAGCTAAATCGTACTCATCGTGACCGCGTGACGCACAGGGCAGAGGCTCGAATCCGTCGAAGATCAAGTCTCCGCGAATATCGTCCGTGTAGTTTAAGCTTTCAAACCTGACCTGGTGGCCAGGGGCGTAACTTTCGATTTGCTCCAGATGGCCAAGCGGGTTGGCCCGCAGTGCGAAGCCGCCGAATACAAAAATCTGTCCGGGGAGGAAAGTCTCACCCTGGACTCCATTGCTAACGATGATCGAAGGAGCCATCAAGCCTAACGGTGATGACACAGAGGAACTCTCAATGAAAGCACCAATGTCGGTGTCAAAACTGGCGGATCTCGGGTAGGGGGTCCCAAACTATGCGTCTAAGGCGGATGGTAACAGGAGGCAGGGGACACGATGTTTTACCCAGGTTCGGGCCCTCTTGATGGAGGTAAAACCCTACGTCCTGCTTGATTAATATTGATGATATGGGTAGTACAGGAGTTGATCTACCACGAGATCGGAGAGGCTAAACCCTAGAAGCTAGCCTATGGTCTGATTGTCTGTTATTCTACGGACTAAAACCCTCCAGTTTATATAGACACCGGAGAGGGTTAGGGTTACACAAGGTCGGTTACAAAGGAGGAGATATGCATATCCGTGTTGCCTAGCTTGCCTTCCACGCCAAGTAGAGTCCTATCCGTACACGAGACAAAGTCTTCAATCTTGTATCTTCATAGCCCAACAGTCCGGCCAAAGGATATAGTCCGGCTGTCTGGAGACCCCCTAATCCCGGACTCCCTCAACTATCCTGACAGTGATCTGTTGAATTCCAAGCCAAAGAATGGTGCTTCCTTCACCTGGCAAAGCATTATGGAAGGCATAAACTCTTTGAAACGTGGCTATATTTGGCGAGTGGGGAATGGACAAAACATCAATATTTTGGAAGATGCCTGGATCCCAAATGGCGCCACCAGGAAGATTGTGACACCAGGGGAGGGGGGCAACTGTTATTGAAGGTGACTGACCTGATTGACCCTGTTTCGAATAATTGGGATGAAGACCTGATTAGACAAACTATGTGTTTTTTGGAAAAGGAGGCTTACCCCCAGCCTCTGCATCCGAAGAATGCATGCGGCCATCTTTATTAAAAACAAAGTTCAAAACAAACATAGTCTTATCTCCATTATAGCTCGCAAGAGGAGCGAAAATAAAAAAGAGTTCTCAAAGCCATAACCGGCATGTGTAAAACAATAGAACACTAAACGCCTATTCTATTAAGAGACCGCCATCCAAACCGGTTGAATATATCCCGTGCTACCGTCTCCCATTGGATGCACCCAGTAACCAAAGGCTTCCTCGACTCCATAGGAGTGAGTAGGGACCACGTACGGATCCAAAGCAGTAGCTCTGAATATGACCTACAAGAATATTAAGGAATATTGTCTGTTAAAGATCATATCATTTCTGCAGTTCCATGTAGCCCAAAGAAGCGCACATGTTCCAATCCGAATACGAGACGCAGTAAGCAAATCTATACCAGCTAGCCAGGTCCCAAACAGACCTTCAATGCTAGTTGGTGGATTAATGTTAAAGGCTACATGAATCGATCTCCAGAGTAATCTCGTGAGGGGGCATTCTATAAATAAGTGTTGTATTGTCTCATCATGCACACAAAAACAACATCGTGGACTACCCACCCACCTTCGCTTTATGAAGTTGTCCTTGGTAAGGATCACTTTCTTGTGTACAAACCACATAAAGATTTTAATACGCAAGGGGACCTTCACCTTCCAAATATGTAGGGATCTTGGGATTGGGCCAGAGTTAATGAGATCCATATAAAACGATTTAACCATGAACACACTGTTGCTTGTTAGTTTCCAGATAAAAGAACCAGGTTGGTCAGATAATTGAACATCCATTAACCGTCTAACCAAGTGTAGCCAGGAATTCCAACGTTCCCCGACTAGAGATCTCCTAAACTGTATATTTAAGGGTACCTCTTGTAAGATATTGGCCACGTAATCTTCTTGACATTGAACAATATTATATAAGGTGGGGTATTGCAGTGCTAGAGGCCCGTCCCCTAGCCACGTATCTTCCCAAAATCTTGTTGCCAACCCATTGCCGACACAGAATTTGGCCCTTCGAAAGAACAAATCTTTCGTTCTCATGAGTCCCTTCCAGAAAGGAGAATCTGTAGGTCTTGCGGTAACTAGGGCTAATGTTTTTGAGTGTAAATATTTGTTTCGTAGTATCTCATCCCACATACCATCATGTTATACTAACAACTGATATAACCATTTACTCATTAAGCATTTATTCTTAATCTCTAGGTTTTCAATGCCAAGACCACCCTGTCCTTGGGTCTGCAAATGATATCCCACCTAGCCAATCGGTATTTCTTCTTAATGTCATCTGACTACCAGAAGAATCTAGATCGATAGAAATCAAGTCTCTTCTGTATTCCCTTAGGTACTTCAAAGAAAGATAACAGGAACATCGGCATACTAGTTAATACTGAATTAATTAGAACTAACCGGCCTCCATACGACATTAGCTTGCCCTTCTAGCAGCTAAGTTTTTTTTTCAAATCGATCTTCGATACATTTCCATTCTTTATTAGTCAGCTTTCGATGATGAATGGGAATGTCTAGATAACTAAAAGGCATAGATCCCAATTCACATCCGAACAATTGTTTATATGTCTCTTGTTCTTCTTTGGCTCTCCCAAAACAGAACAATTCGCTCTTATGGAAATTAATTTTTAATCCCGACAATTGTTCAAAAAGACATAGCACTAGTTTCATGTTTCTGGCCTTTGTGAGATCATGTTCCATGAAAAGGATAGTATCGTCGGCATACTGTAAGATGGAAACTCCCCCATCAACGAGATGCGGTACTAGTCCACCTACGTGACCTTTCTCTTTGGCCCTTCCAATGAGAATGTCTAACATATCTGCTACTGTATTGAATAGGAGCGGAGACATCGAATCACCTTGTCTCAAACCCTTATGAGTCTGAAAGTAGTGACCTATATCATCGTTAACCCTAACTCCGACACTACCTTTTTGGACTAGGGAATCCACATGATTCCTCCACATGTCGTTGAAACCCTTCATGCGCATTGCCTGCTGAAGGAACGACCACTTGACTTTATCGTATGCCTTTTCAAAATCAACTTTGAAGATAACCCCATCTAGTTTCTTCGAGTGGATTTCATGGAGGGTTTCGTGTAAGACAACCACCCCTTCTAGGATATGTCGTCCTGGCATGAAAGCCGTCTGACTTGGTTGCACCACCAAGTGTGCAATCCATGTCAATCTATTTGTCCCCACTTTGGTGAAAATTTTGAAACTCACATTTAATAGGCATATCGGTTTGAACTGCTCAATGTGAACTGCTTCTGCTTTCTTCGGTAAGAGCGTAATCATACCAAAGTTAAGGTGGAAAAGCTCAAGCTGCCCATTAAAGAAATCTTGAAACATCGGCATAAGATCTTTCTTTATAATATGCCAACATTTCTTATAGAACTCCGCAGGGAACCCATCTAGTCTCGATGCTTTATTCGGTTTCATTTGGGCGATAGCATCGAAAACCTCATTTTCGTAAACGGTGCAGATAAGATCTCATTCTCATCTGACCGTAGTTGAGGAATATCCTCTATAACCCACTCATCTAGGGTAACCGCGTTAGCTACTGGAGACCCAAAGAGTTGTTTATAGTAGTTGGAAATATATGCCTTGAGGTTCTCGTGCCCTACAATAGTTCCTTCATCCTGCTCAAGCTGGATTATCTTCTTCTTCCTATGTTTGCCATTTGCAATCATATGGAAAAATTGAGTGTTGTCACCCCCGTGGATGACTTTAAGCACTTTAGCACGCAAGGCCCATTTCATCTCTTCTTCTCTAAGAAGACTACGTAAGCTCTGTTCAGCTTCAGCTTTAGCAGCCTGCTCAGATGCATCAAGCAAGATCGATTCAACTTTAAGATCTAAAGCCTCGACAGCTATATCAGTAGTTCTTTCTCTTGTTTGTAAAACCCACTTTCATTTCTGGCCCAACCCCTTAGAAATTGTTTGAGATGTCTGATCTTATTTTGCCATCTTTCTAAATGTGATCGCCCTTGAACGGCTTTCGCCCATTCTCTTGCTACAATGTCAAGAAAGTTTTCTTTTTCAAACCAACTTAGTTCGAAAGAGAAGTTATTTTTGTTCCCAATGTGTGTCACATCCCCTGAATCTAAAAGCAAGGGAGTGTGATCAGAAATCGCTCTCTACGTCGTGTGTACCGACATTAGTGGGTACTTCTGCTCCCATTCCACACCAGCGAGTACTCTGTCCAGCTTCTCGTATGTTGGAGTAGGCAACGAGTTGGCCCATGTGAATTGTCTACCCGTTAGTTCAATCTCCCTCAGATTGAGACTCTCAATTATCATGTTGAACATTAAGGACCAACGGCTATCGAAGTTGTCATTATTCTTCTCTTCTCTTCTTTGGATAATATTAAAATCTCCTCCGACTAGAATTGGGAGTCTTTCATCCCCGCAGATCCTCACCAGATCAGCTAGGAAGTCAGTCTTAAGCTCAGGTTGGTCTGCTCCATATACAACTACCAGAGACCAGCGAGAACCATCCACTTTTGACCTCCCCAAAATTTGACCACAAATTCCCCTTGAACCACATTAATCACCTCTAAAGTTTCAGACTTAACCCCCAACAAAATCCCACCGGATCTTTCTCTAGGAGGCAAAACATGCCAATCAAAATCAACTCCACCAGTCAAATTTTGGAGGAACTATGTGGCCTATCGATGTACATCAGATTCTTTCAATTCCACTTTCCCAACATGATACGCCAGATTTTATTGCTTGGATTTATACGAAAAATGGTAAGTTCTCGGTGCGGTCTGCTTACTCTATAGAGCGGGGTGATCAACATGGAAGTAAACTAAAACATTCTAATGGGATGGGGCGAGCCTTTAGCTAACCCTATTTGGAGTCAGATATGGAAATTATCTTGTCCGGCAAAAGTCAAAACTTTTATATGACGTACGTTACATGGCACATTTCCATGTTGAGTCACGCTCGCTAATAGACATATGAAGGTCTCGCCCATTTGCCCTACTTGCTCTCTCAGGGTTTAGAAGACATGAAACACGTGCTTTTCCACTGCAATAAAGCAAAGGAGGTTTGGAAGAGGCTAGGGTTGGATGAGATTATTGATACAACTTGCGAGGTTGATCATGCTGGAGAGAGGCGGTGTTGGAGTATCTTCTACTTCTTCTAGAACAAGATTTGTGTATTATGGGGTTCCAAAATGTGTGTGAAATGGTAGCTATTTTAGCTTGGTATCTATGGTGAGAAAGACAGAAATTTATGCAAAATGAATTAACTCAGAATGCATCTTGGATTTCAACGAGGATTATAGCCCTCAGGTCTAACTTCGTAAATGCATCATCTCCCAAGGCTTCCATAAAAGAGATGGTTGGTATTGCCCTCCTAGGGGTTTTGTGAAATTTAATGTTGATGTTTTTTTTATCATGACATGATGAAGGGTATGATGGGGGTGGTTCCGAGAGACGACAAAGGTAGGTTTATCGCTGGAGGAAATGGAAAGATTGAGTATTGTGCGGATGTTCTCACGACAGAAGTCTTACCTCTCAAATTTGGCCTAATACTGACGCAAAGGACAGGCTGTAATCATCTTATTATTAATTCAGACAACCTGAAAATGATTGACACCATGCAAGAAGGAGGACAGTCGGCGGGTGCTGCGGCAGCAATTTTGGATGATTGTTTTCACTATGCTGTGATTTTATTACGATTAGATTCAAACATTGTAATAGAGGCAAATAAATTAACTCATGAACTCACTAGAATAGCTAGATTTTCTTCTACTTTGAATTGGTTCGGGGAGCCTTTAAATGAAATTGTAACGATCCTCACGAACAATTTACTGATTATTTCTAATAATCTCGTTTTATTTAAAAGAAAAAGAAAAATGCAGTAATCACTCGAAAGCAAAGCAGTCGGTCGTCAACACTGAAACCCTCGGCCACTCACGCGACACCGCACCCGCGCCCCCATCTCCGGCGACGGGGCCATCATGAGCGGCGGCAGCGGCAGCCCGAGCGGGCCGGACTCCCGCGTGGAGACCATCTCCCGCCTCGCCCAGTGGCGCATCGACACCTTCGGCCCCTGCTCCTACCGCCGGTCCGACCCTTTCAAGCTCGGCATCTGGAACTGGTATCGCTCCTCCTTCCTACCACTCCCAACCACCGTTCCCCAATCCTCTACGCCCCCAAATCCAAGAAACTCGTGAATTCGACCGAAACACGGCGCGATTAGATGTCGTTTTCGCCGAGGCTGGCCGCCGGCTGATGTCATGAATCCCCAAATCAGGTACCTGTCAGTGGAGAAGAGCAGGTCGGTGTACGTGCGGCTCTTCCCGGAGCCCGGCCGGCTGGCCAAGGAGCAGCCGCCGCTCGCCCGCTTCGTGCTCCGCGTCTCCTGGGTTGGCCCGCCGCGCCGCTCCAGCGTCTCCCCAGGTTTGCTTCTTCAAGTGCTCTGCCACACATCTCCAATTGGTAAATGATAAAGCTTTGTGCATTTCTAGCATATCCATGTGGTCATCGCATTTTATTTACTACTCCTTTCGTTCCATAATTCGTATCGTGGTTTTACTTCAAATTGGAACTAAAACCACGACAAGAATTATGGAACGGAGGTTACACATCTCCAATCGGTAAATGATAAAGCTTTGGTGCATTTCTAGCACATCCATGTGGTTATTGCATTTTATTTACTACTCCTTTCGTTCCATAATTCGTATTGTGGTTTTAGTTACGGAGGGAGTAGTAGTTGTCTGTGTGGTTGCATAGGAAATTCCAATGATCACCAACTACTCGTATTAGGCTAATACAGTGAGTGCCTGCTCGGTGCGCAGCTTTCACGCTCCAATGTGAACGCATGGCCAGATCATCTTGATGCCAACCGTGAACTGAGAACTTTGCCCACATACCAGCTAAATTACTACTACCATTTGGAGGCAAAGACCTAGATATAATAAAGAGAAAGGTCCACTTCTGGTCCCTCAGTTAATCGACTTGTCTGGTTTTCGTCCCTCAATTCCTAAACCAGACCTTCTGCATCTTGAACTTTCAAAACCGGCCAAATTTCATCCCTGTCCCCAATCAAAGCGGTTTTGTTCATGACGTGGAATGGATTTTGACCGAAGCGCACATGTGGCATTCTAATTTTGCCAGTTCACCTTCTTCCCCCCATCTCTACTGGACATTTCTTCGAACAGTTGGCGTGCGCCATGTCTATCTCGTCACAGCCACCGACCAGCGGCTACTGGGCAGCCGCCGGCGAGCGTGGGCACGTCGAGCCAGCCGTGCCTATCACCGCTCTTGTGCACGGCACTGCTGCGAGTGACCCGCGCATGCACCCCACACCGCACATGGCTTCTGACTGACGCCCCATGCGCCGGGACCACCTCCGCGCCGCTCTAGGCCGCCGTCTGGGGGCATGGATGACGGGTTTCTCTCCCCGTGCTTTCCCTATTCCGGTTTCGCTGTTGTATTTCTAGCTCTCTCTTGTCGAGCTCGAGCACACCACCATGTCGGGGGATGACCTGGCCTTTTGCAAGAGGTTGAGCTCCTCCTGTGGGATGGGGGATGAGGCATGGTGGTCTGTCTTGCTGCCTACCATGTCGGTTGTAAAGTGCAGGGGAGAGAGGTTGAAGAAAGATCTTCCACGTGGGGCCAACTCATATGAGAGACATAGACTATGGGTAGAAAATCACTAGGACACACCAGCATAGACAAGTGTCAGTCAAGACCCAAAACCACTCCACGTCATTGGAGAAACCGCTTTAGTTCGAAAGAGGGACAATACTTGTCTGGTTTTGGAAGTGCAAGGTGCAGAATGTCTGGTTTAGGAGTTGAGGGACGAAAAGCAAACAAGCTGGTTAGTTGAGGGACCAAAAGTGAACTTTTCTCTATAATAAATAGCCTTGAAGAGAATTTTTTCTGAAGTATCTAACATATATTAACATTGTATTCTGAATCTAAAGAAGCGTGTAAATAAGGAGAAGCTCAAACTAGGGCCACAAGCCCACAATAACAAATGTGCTTTGCAATTGTAAATGGAATCTTGAGCAGCTGCTTGGCGATAATCTCAACATAATGCAGTATTTTTTAAATGAACATTTGATTGCTCATCTGTCATTCATTTCTTGTTTAATTCCCTAGTCATATTGTCTCTGTGATGACTACTGATATGATGGTATCAGGCTCACTGAACTTAATAACTTTTTATCGCTTTGTGATAGTTTTCGAGCAGCTTCTCCGAAGCAGCGATGATTTTGTGTGGCAAGTTGATGTGATGTCCCACGGGCGTTTTACGATTGACGTTGAGTTCTTGGACCTGAAGATAGCCACGAACAATGCAAGTGTCCTCTGTCCTTTTCCCCTCGAATCAGCTTCAAACGGTTCCTTCTTCTTTGTAGGATATACTCCCTCCATCCCCAAATACATGGCATATAAACTTACTGCCATGTATTTGGAGACGGAGGGAGTATATATTTTATAGGCATGTGTAAGTAGTAACCTCTGTCAGGATTTTCTAAAATGTGATCCAGTTTTAATTAATGTGCGGACAGGGCACTGAATCGTCGTCGTCGATCTGGCCGAATGAAGGCATGGTGCAGGGCGTGGCCAGCAAGAGCACCCTGGGCTGCCTCTCGCGCATGCTCACGGAGTCCATCCACGCGGACGTGACCATAAACACGACGGACGGCGTGCTGAAGGCGCACAAGTCGGTGCTGGCGGCCTGCTCGCCCGTGTTCGAGAGCATGTTCGTCCACGACCTCAAGGAGAAGTCATCGTCGACGATCGACATCGGGGACATGTGCGTGGAGTCGTGCTCGGCCCTGCTGGGTTCGTGTACGGGACGATCCGGCAGGAGCAGTTCTGGAAGCACCGGCTGGCGCTGCTGGCGGCGGCCAACAAGTACGGGCTGGGCGAGGTGAAGGCGTGCTGCGAGGAGAGCCTGCTGGAGGACATCAGCTCGGGCAACGTGCTGGAGCGGCTCCACGTGGCGTGGCTGTACCAGCTGGAGCGGCTCAAGAAGGGGTGCCTGGCGTACCTGTTTGTGTTCGGGAAGATCTACGACGTGCGGGACGAGATCAGCGGGTTCTTCCAGCACGCGGACCGCGAGCTCACCCTGGAGATGTTCCAGGAGGTGCTCAGCGTGTGGAAGCCCATCTGAAGCTTGTGTGTACATAGGGTTTGTGGAACCACAAAGATCAAAGGGAAGAAGCTACTGGAAAGAGTGGAAAGAATAGCCCCAAAAGTATACAAGGTACGTAGGGTTTATGAAAAGGTGTACAGTATAAAATACGTACATACATAGTGCAAACTGAGAATTTACACCAATGTAATTATGCAAATGTGACTCGCTACCGGTGTGTGCCGGGTGTGTAAGAAGTTTGTGAGCAAGTGGTGTAATTAACAGTATTATACCTTTGCTCTGTTGTCCAGCATGAACCCTGGTACAGTACGTATATGTGACTCATCTAGATTGGATTATGGAGTTGATCTGGCTGGCGTGCCGTGTCTCGTCTGCTCTAGAATTGGTCCTGGTAGTACTAGTAGAGATTGGTTAACTACGAGGTTTGCTGATAGGTTACGGATGATGAGTTAGACTTGGCAAGGCGCGCGGTAGGTCTGGTCTGCAGGTCTGGGTTTCGCCGCCCCAATCTGGATTACACAGCTTGACTTTGTACCACATTGAAGAGTACGCCAATGGTGTACCATATTTTTATAGAAGGCAGCACATTGACAAAATTGGAGTTGTTCCTGTTGGAAGAAATCAAGTCGCCATGTATTTTGCAACCACCTGGTCTGGTGTGTACGAGAAGAGCCGGTCGCTTGTGAGCGCAGCGAAGGTTGCCACGGCAGACTGAATCTTCTTCGGATAGACAGATGGAAGGAACGTGTGAAGAAGAAGAAGAAGAAGAAGAGCACGGCGAAGCGAAAACGGTTTCCGTTCCCTTCCCTTGAGAACTGAACTGACACAAGGTTTCTCGGGGGGAGAGGAGAGATCGTGGGCGGGGTTGACGGTTACCATGTCAAACTGGAAGACGCGTTCGTGGGCTGGGAGGACAGACACACCGACGCAGTGAGACGTGTTGAACGGTTGATTATTTCAGTTTAGTACTACGCCGCGTCGATCACCAATCGCCTCCGTTATTTTTTTGATTGATCCACCCATCTTTCAGCCATTAGCCACGTCCCGGTACACATAAGACCCGAGAGACTGATTGACACCGAAAGAGTAACGGGTACTCCTAACTGCGTCCCATAACCCCATTTCCAACAACGCCCACCGAGGAGCTTTCCTGCCGCGCTCCCGTTCCCGCACGGCTGCCACCGCCCACCGCGGCGACGCCATGCCCGCCGCCGGCCTCCGCCCGCTCGCCGGCGCCCTCCTCCTCCTCCTCGTATTCATCTCCACCGCGGCCGCCAACGCCAGGGTGGGCGACGAGTGCTCCGCCGGCGCAGGCTGCGGCTCGGGGCTGCACTGCGCCGCCTGCGGCGACGGCGTGGCCGGCGTCTGCGCGCGCGCCACCCCCGTCGACCCCCTCACGCACGTAAGCCGCCGCCCCTCCTCCTGCTCGCAATGGCGCCTCATTTCGTTCCTTCCTTCATTTAAAGAAGAACCGCTGCTTCATTTTTGGATTTGGTTTGATCGATGCTGACGCGCGCTTAATCCGCTCCTGCTTCTCGTCGCAGGGCACCGGCCTCCCCTTCAACAACTACTCCTGGCTCACCACGCACAACTCCTTCGCCCTCGCCGGCGCCCCCTCCGCCACCGGCGCCGCCATCATCGCCCCCACCAACCAGGAGGACTCCGTCACCGCGCAGCTCAAGGTAACAACAAACTCTTACCACCAACTCGCCGTCGCAACCGCCTCCCCCTACTACTCTGTTACCATTTCCAGTTTCTCCGTCCGCCTCGCCCATGGCAGCCTGTGTCTCCGTGGAGTCGCCCCGTTTCCAATGTCCATGTGCTCGTGCCTGCCACCACCTACCATTACCAAATCTCACCGCACCGCCATTTTCTATCTCATCTTTTTACCTGCTCGGTCAATGCCTACCCCTACCCCTAATAAAATTAACTAATTACTGAAAATGCTATTGCTAGACTCAGTGCACATTAGATGTTGGTATTTCTTTGCAAATCCAACACATAGCTATGCCAAAATGCCCTAAGACTGCCCTTGTTCACTGATCCAACTAAAATTGCCACCACCTTCTAAAATTAACCACTACAGTACAGTACTGAGTTCAGTCTTGCAGTTACGCACCGAGGCTTTAATTATGCATCTTGCCGTGTCAACTGAATCATTTCATTTCTCTACTGGCGATGGGTAATGTAATGTGCCTTCCTCCTTAAGTTTCCACCTGCCCCTCCTCCCCTTTGATCAGACAAAGTAGGGCCTCTTTACTCCAAAACTCAGAGCAGGCACAAGGTCTCACTGTCCTACCCGCCCGACCTTTTCCCTTTCGGAGGAATATATATCAGCCAAATCCACGAAAGCTTGCTGCGCAGCACACATAAGAACGCCTTCTTTTTACACTTGACACATGCTCTACTGCTGCTCCACTATTTTCTGTCCTTTTTCCCCTTGCTTTTGTTTGAATTCAGTCCAGGTATGGGCATCTGTTTTCCTTTTCCATAAAGACTCGGATGTCTGCCCCTTGCCCAAAGGCTCGTTCATCCTAGAGCCTGGAAAGACAAATACACGTTAATTAATTGCAAGTATACATGTGTATAAAATGAATCCTTTTTTGTCTCAAATAGGATAGAGCATGGAAAAAAAGAGTACCAGGTATAAATAGTTCTTTAGTTTTCTTTGCGTACCACCACCATGTGTCCATGTGTACTGCTGCCCCATCACACCGTGGATTATGCTACTATGAATAATGCACCCTTGTTGCCATATTTGTTTAAATATGTAAGCACAACTGCCAACCACTAGTATTTAGGTACAACTAATGGCACCACCTCAAATCTGAAGATGTTTCATACTTGCCTTTGGTTGGTCTAGTTGCCACCTCACATAGATTCTTGTAAGTATGGCCACTGGCCTCGGTACCCAAATTTAGTAAACTCATGCGGTGGCTGGCTACGCTTATTGGGTGATTAGTCACAAAGATGCTCAAAGCATAATCATCAGGACTAACTTTGTTACACTTCCATTTTTAACAAAAAAATTGTTTTTCAGAAGTAGTAGAATAAATGTGCCGAAACCCTCAACGACACTGGTGTTCCCCTTCCAGCCATGGGGATGACTTGTTGCAATTTGGACTTGGTTCATTCGTTTATTTTCTTTTGCCTCTTTAGGTGGTTTAGGGCTCAATAAAAAAAAAGGCAACCTGGTGCATGTAGCTCCCGCTTGCGCAGGGTCCAGGGAAGGGTCCGACCACTTTGGGTCTATAGTACGCAGCCTTTCCCTACATTTCTGTAAGAGGCTGTTTCCAGGACTTGAACCCATGACCTCATGGTCACAAGGCAGCAGCTTTACCACTGCGCCAAGGCTCCTGGTTTAGGGCTCAATGCATTGAGAAAATAAAAGAAGGATTCTTGAAGTCTCTGATTGCGAAACAAGCCTTGTTGTAATCATGTCTAGTTCTTGGTATTATGCTGCGAAGGTGTCGATTGCTTTGGTCTTAAGGAAAGGGAAGGGCCACACTCACTTAGCTTATCATGCCCGTCCCGTCCTCTTTTTTTTTTTTAATCACTATTCTGAAAGTAGAACCTTTTCATATAAAAAGAATCTTACAATACAGTGTTCGTGTTGGAGACTTGGAGCATGTTTTTTGAGTAATTATTTCTGGCCACGCTTCACAAGTAGGCTAACATTGCGTTGCAGTTATGAAACAAGCCAGTGTTCCTAAAGTATTCTGCTTGCCCTATATCTCGTATACACTTCTGAAGTTGTTTTTTTTACTGAAAGAAAGAAAACTAAAGAAACAAAGGATAAGCCAACCCAACACAATTTAGCAGGCTGCTACTCTATTTTCTGTTGGTGTGCAGATATTATAAATTTGCTTCTTCAAAATGCCATTGGTTCCAAACTACTACATTCTACTAGGGTAGTTACTGATTATACAGATAACTGTCTAATTTTCAGTTACCGTTTCTTCTGCAAACCACCAAGCTGTATCTTGTTGTGGTTCATTCATACTCTGAATTGCGGACCGTCAGATGCTAATTGAAAAATATTAACCATGTGAATCTTTATCTGATTTGGGCAGAATGGTGTTAGGGGCTTGATGCTTGACACTTACGATTTCAACAATGATGTCTGGCTGTGCCACTCATTCGGTGGGAAATGCTACAATATTACAGCATTTGTAAGATTATCTCATTATCAGTTGAATACTTTCCATGCTGTCGTCAGAGCATCGTGTTATTGTATATCTAATCTTAAATTGGGTCTGTTCAGCAACCTGCCATCAATGTCTTCAAAGAAATCCAGACGTTCCTTGAAGCAAACCCTTCAGCGGTAATCACGGTTTTCCTGGAAGACTACACTGTTGCAGGTTCCCTGCCAAAAGTATTCAATGCTTCCGGCCTCATGAAGTATTGGTTCCCGGTGGCAAAAATGCCCAAGACCGGTGGCAACTGGCCTTTGCTCAAGGACATGATCAGCCAGAATGAGCGTCTGCTCGTCTTCGCATCGAAGAAAGCAAAAGAAGCAAGCGAGGGGATTCCGTACGAGTGGAATTACGTTGTGGAAAGCCAATGTAGGATTCCAACACAAGAAGAAAATACAATCAGAAAGTGAAGTTTTTTATCTAGTCTTTATGACATTCTTTGTTGATATGTTTTTGCTTTATCTGTGCAGATGGCAATGAGGGTATGGTGGAGGGCAAGTGCCCGAATCGCGGAGAGTCCCCTGCCATGGATTCCAAGAGCCAGTCGCTTGTTCTGATGAACTTCTTCACAACGGACCCGAACCCCACCGGGGTTTGCGGGAACAATTCCGCACCACTTGCTAGCATGCTAAAAACCTGCCATGATCTGTCGGGCAATCGGTGGCCCAACTACATCGCCGTTGATTACTACATGGTATGCCAACATGCTAAAGATTCTATCTAAATGAAGCTTATTTAGTCGTCGATCAGATCGGTTTCTTATTATTTGAATCACGCAGAGGAGCGACGGCGGAGGCGCTTCCTTGGCTACCGATGTGGCTAATGGCCATCTAGTATGTGGCTGTGACAACATTGCTTACTGCAAGGTAAGGACGTATCTGTCTTACAGTGTTCGGTCCTGTTACATTTTCTCCCACTTGAGCAGAGCTTGCATCCCTTGGGATTCTATCAATATCAACTACTTTTTGGCTAACTTTGATTTCCTTTTGCAACAACTTATTTAAGATAATGTTGTGTTTCTTGCAACTGCATGCTGATGTTGTGACCACTGACTGAGCTGCAGGCCAACTCGACATTCGGGACCTGCGTGATACCCCCGCCCCCACCGCCGTCGCCGCCCAGGGCGCCGGTGAAGGGTACGAGCCCAGGCGGCGATCCCAGTGCGGCGGTGGCTCGGCTTCCGGCCTTCCAGTGGAGCTGCTTCCTGGGACTGACGTCCCTGGCTCTGCTCTTCCTCTCGTAAGGGCGCTCCGCTTCAGTTAGCGGGGTGTGGCACTTGTGCTGCTTCTGCCATCCTGAGCAGAAATTTTCTACTTCAGTTTCATTTGTTGATCACGAGATTGCTCGAGCTGTAAATCATCCCCTAGCTTGCAGAGAAGTTTCACCTGATCAGTTAGTTGTAAATCAAATGTTTCATTTTTGTTATCTAGGGCAGATCCTGCCTCGATGTTTCAGTGAGTTCTGATGTAGTATCTCCACATGGCCAGTTAGTTTTTATATATGTTTTCTCTAAGAAATCAAATTACTACATCCCAGCTAGGAGAATTGGTTGAAAAACTCTTAATAACTCAACAAAAGGATGATTAGAAAGAAAGGGAAAAAAAAAACTCAACAAAAAGATAAGAGATTCCAAAAAAAACACTACCTTCGTTTTTTAGGCTAGTTTAGCCTAAAAAAAGCCTGAAAAACGTCTTATGTTTTCAGACGTAGGTAGTACATTCATATGGATGGATCTGAATGAGTGCTGGGGAAGAAAGAGAGGAGGACCCATGGTCCGAGTGACTGACTGACTGACAGGTGAAATCGCTGGTCCAAATCCAGAACAGCATCCAATCAAGCAGACAGCATCGTGCAGTGAGCAGTGCCAACTATTTACATCGCATCACATGGGATTGATTGATTAATTTCGCCTATTTTTCTCTCACGCAAGAACAACGCCCACTTTATCCTCCGAGAAATCCCGGTTTTCCGCTGGTCACTGATCATCTGGTCTGAGATGAGCTTCACACGCATGCCAGATTATTCTAGTAGATCACTAGGTAGGGAGAGAATAGCATCAAATTGAGAGCATATATTCCCTCCCAGGTAGCAAGAATAACTTTTATTGGCATCGTGAACGTGTTGTTGAAGTTTTGATTTAAATAGGTTACTTTTTGCTGATATTCTTTCCAGCGTCAAGGATCGTGTATGATCCACGCACGCATGGGAAATTTTCTGAAGGCAGTGCAAACTGTGGAGGTGAATAAGCATTTTGCCAGATAGGAAAAACTTGTCATCGCTCAACGTTTCCAATATAACTAATAAATTTCATCATAGTAATAATAATTAAAAAAACATACCCAGTATGAAGAAAAGCTTCCACGTTAGGTGGGCGTGGGGAAGGATTAAACGAGGTTGCGTCGAACCCAGGACCTCTTGGCACAAGTGGGGAGTACTTCACCACTATGCCATTCCTGCCCTTTCTAACAAACTAGAAATAAAAAAAAATCAGGCACATAGAATTTCGTCCATATTCATGATGTGAGTCATGAATAATTGAAACACGGATCGTAATCAAGAGAGATATCATCATGAACAGTTGACACATGGATCTTAATCAAGGGATCTAAAATGTGATCCTTATGCTATGCCGTATCCCCACTCCAATATGCAGAAACTGCTATTTTTAGGGGCCTGATAAATTGCCATTTTACTCCAGCACCGGATGATCGATCGAACGAATATTTAGACATTAATAATACCATTCGGTGTTAGTATGAACAGAAGAAAATATTATGGCACTTATTATACTGTATGTAGTATATTATTATCAGAAAGAGAAAGAAAAAGAGAGAGGCAGAAGAGAGAAAAGTGTCCCAGGGAACAAAGAACAGATTCTTTGGTACTCCGGCGTAACGACGTTGCCTCCTCCCCTCCCCTCGTCTAGAGTCTAGACCCACGGGCATAGCCCATCCAAAGATCAAATCTTTTAGTAGTTTTGCCAGCCAGATATCTCGTCTCGTCTCATCTCTGTCACACCGAGGAAGAAGACCCGGCGCCAGCGCCAGCGGCGATTGATGGCATCTCGCTCCCGTGCCCCCCTGGCCGTGGCCCTGTCCCCTCACCCTCTCTAGACCAAATCTACGAGAGAGGGATAAGAGTTCCTCCCAGTGGAGAGAGGGAGAGGTCGGAGGAGTACACGGGCTGATTGCGGCTGCGGCTGCGACTGCGACTGGTGGATTCCATTTCTCCCCTTCTTGCTCCGGGGTGGCGGCGGCGGCGGCGGGCGGCGGGCGGCGCGGCCATGGCCAAGCAGCTGCGGGTCTACCAAGTCTGGAGAGGCAACAACGTACGTGAGATTAGATTACTCCCTTTATTCTTGCCCCCCTTCTTCCTTCTTGGATAGTTGGATTCAGAAAATCCTTGTGCTCTGGATCCATCGGCGGTGGCCGCCGCCGCCGCAGTGCCATCTCCGCTACTCCTTCTGATTCGTTGTGTTCTTTCTGTCTAACCTGGCGAGGCGACGAAGAAGTGGGAGCGGGGTAACTGCTCCTGGATAATGCCCGTATCTTTATCTGGTTAGCTGGTTACTCGATTGATTTGCGGGTGATTTGTATATTAAACTGCATACACTGCTGACGAGACGGATGAATAAACTATTGTGGATCGGTTTGGAGCTTGGGTGCCGCAGCGAATGGCGACCGTCCTCTCCCCAATAAGATAATCCAGTTGGGTGGCCCAAGTTCTTGTCTTTGTACACACCCTGTTGCTGCTAATCCAACCAGGGCTCAGGTTGCTCTGAAAATCATGCACAGGGCTTGCAAACATTGCGTTGCATTGCAACTACTCCATCAGTTCAAGGGTTTAGAGAAAGGGAAGGGCAATTTAGAGGGTCAAATGGGGAAGGGGGTTTGTATGAGAAAAACTTTGTTGACATCTTCACTCTGCTCATGATGTTGTTTGTTGTATTATTTTGTAGCGTGAAGCTATCGAATGTTTCAATGACGTCTCTCATTTTCTTCAGATAATCTGGTGTGGTGGGAGACTGATCTTTGGACCAGATGCCAAGGCTACTCTGCTATCTTTCTCGCTGATCGTGGCCCCCGTTGTTGTCTTCTGCATCTTTGTGGGCAAAAATCTCATACACATCTTTCCTGCATATAACGCAGGGTATGCAATTCTGGTTGTCACCGTAGCCCTGACAATTCATGTGAGTAAGCATTCTTCACCTATCTACTACAGAGTTATGCTGAGGGTTTTGGATAGGTTGGTAGGATTTGTGTTCACCACAGTTCATGTGTTTGCTTCGTCCAGTTGGAGAAAAGTCCTGAATGGCGACGTATTTTCTGAGAGCTTCATCGTAAAAGTAATTTGCAAGATGCAAGATATCATGTAATTAATAAAAGTTAAGCACACTTGCATATCAACATGTTTGGCAGGGTGTAGTTTTGTGGTTAGCAGTTAGTTCGAGACCATTATGATCATACAGCAGCAGTTAATGGTTAAAGTGCACTAAGCCATCACTATCTTTTGGCCATGATTGCATTTAAGACTTTGTGATGTGGATATAGTTGCGAACATGCTAAGAACCTAGTTTCTCTTATCAAGGGAACCTTGGATGATACCTTTTCGCTTAGTTACAAAGTAGTGTAGATCAACCTTGGCATAGATGATACATCATTTGAATTTTGTTTGTAATAACTGCATAATATATGTGAAACTGTAATTTCTCTCACCAGCCAATAAAACACTGTACTTGGCTCTACTGGTCAAAGCATTTTGTGATCTTTTGATCTTCCTTTTTCACCTACACATGTTTCATGCATGGTTCTATATTTATTTCCTGAGTTGGAAAACCCACGCTTCAATTTTGTTGTTGGTTTGGTCTATTCACTAGTAGTTTTATCTATATTCTGCTCTTGCATACTAATTTATCTGTTTACGATACCGTTCTCCATGAGTTATGTTCTCTCAACAGTAGAAGTTATTTTGTGAATTTTACTTCATGCTACTTTGTAAACAACTGCCAAATTATAGTATCCTCTCTGCAAAATCTGATTGTTAGGTACTGTTACTGCTCTTCTTGACCTCATCTCAAGATCCAGGTATTGTACCAAGGAATTCAAATCCACCTGTGGAGGAGTTTTCTCATGATTCTTCAGCCCCTCATACTCTCCAGTTCCCTCGGATAAAAGCGATCATGGTCAATGGTGTGCCCGTGAGAGTAAAATATTGTGAAACTTGCATGCTATATCGGCCTCCTCGTTGCTCCCACTGTTCCAAATGTGATAATTGTGTCGAGCGATTTGATCACCACTGCCCTTGGGTTGGTCAATGTATTGGACAGGTTTGTTGTGCTGATTTATTTATCCTTCTCAAAGAGTCAAACTAGTTATTTAACCATTGACTACCTGACAGCCCTTACTGTCAAAACAATCTCAGCTTATCTGCATTTATGTTCACCTTTGCAGCGCAATTACCGCTACTTCTTCTGGTTTGTTTGTTCGGCAGCAATCCTGTGTTTCTATGTGTTTACAATGTCTGCATTGTACATCAGTCTACTCATGAAGGATCACCGTTCAGTGGTGGAGGCAATTAAAGCATCTCCAGCATCAGTGGCAGTCATGGGATACTGTTTCATTTGTTTCTGGTTTGTTGGTGGTCTCACCGGATTCCACTCTTACCTCATTGCAACAAATAAGGTTAGTCCCCTAAACCTATGTAGTCAATGTTAAGGCATACCTCACATGAAAACATTGGTACACGGACTGCCTTGAGATACAATGTAGAAAGTTCCTATGTTCATTAGTGAGCTATCTACTCTCAAATAAAGATATAATGCTTACACTGGCTAATCTGAAATGTAGTGATCACTTGAAATCTCATTGGATGATTTTTCCATGGCAGATATTTTTTATGCATTGCTGGGTAGTACATCCTTGTACTCCCTCCGTTCCTAAATACAAGTCTTTCTAGAGATTCCAAGAGAGACTACATACGGAGCAAAATGATTGACTACACACTCTAAACTATGTCTATATACATCCGTATGCAGTCCATATTAGAATCTCTACAAGGACCTATATTTAGGAACGGAGGGAGTAGAAATAATAAGAACTTTATGTTTATTTCAATACCAACTTTATTGAACTTGATTAAATTTTCACTTCCTTTTTCTCAAGACAACATATGAGAACATCAAGTACAAGTACAGCAACCAACCCAATGCGTTCGACCGTGGTTGCATACACAATTGCTTCGAGGTCCTGTGCACGAAAAGGAAGCCGTCTAGGATCAACCTGCGAGCCATCGTTCAAGAGGAACATGTTGCGTCCCTGCCACGAATCAGCCGTTCCAGTGTGCCCGAAGATGAGACGCCCCACCGTCCACGAGCCAAAGTGGAGGATGACCTTGAGATGGGCCTCGACATCCTGAAGACCTCACGGCGCCGGTCAGATGACCTGAGTGACTTAGAGTTGGGCACTACAAGCAATGGCGCAAGATATCGCAGAAGTGATTCAGACACTGAGATCCCAGTTATGACCAGAACCATTACTGAGAGCTCCGATCAAACTAGGGATCTGGACTTCTATTCAGTGACCAACGCTGCACATCCCTCGTCTCCTGAGCAGAGGCAGCTCCCCGATGAACTCCGCTGATTGTATATGAGCGCCCCCTTGCAGTGAGAAATAGTTTTCAGGGCGCAAACCAACAAGTTGCTCGTCAGTGAGGGCCGTGGGATGTTTGGAATTTGGATGAATATGGCATATGCTCTCTGCTGCCTTCTTTTTGTAGGATTTGGGGAATGTTGGTTGATTGGTGATAGGTCTCTTTCTGTAAACATCTCAGTTATGCATTTCATTGAAGGTTTTAAGAGATTGTAGTTTTCTTTTTTCTTTTTAGCAAGATTCCAGGAAGAGTATCTGAAGATAGTCAACTGTGGATTGTTAATTGTACATAATTTGCATAGGTGTAGACCATTGAACTGTATAATTATTTCCACCGGCCATCTGATGATCCCAGAAAGCCATTTGCTGGTTTGACATGCAGAATTTCAATCCCTATTTGACTGTTTGCAGCATGATTTACTACAGATGACTTCATGTGAGTACACGCCATTGGCCAGGGGAGGAAAAATGCACGCATAATTCAAAGATTATTTATCATGAAAAGTTCAGAGGCATGAAAAACATAGCAGCGACCAAACCTTTATATTTCTTGCCATTCTTGACACTCGGGGAAATAAACAAGTAAATCAACAACAGCAATAGAAAAAGCAAAAGATCTTGATGGACTTGTCACACATAAATACTTGTGCCACTGCACTGGTCTATTCATTCACAGGCCAGTTTGGTGTCGAAGCTGGTCAAGCAGATGGCGAACGCCTGGAACGCCGAGAGCGGGTACCGGTAGTCCATGGTGAACATGTCCTTGGTAACCTTACCAAACTGCAGGATCACCTTCTCGTGATCGGACGTCGATGACGACAATGAACTTGACGGCTGGAGCTGCTGCTGCTGGGGCGGCTGCGAAGGTTCCGACGGCGGCACGGCGGCCACCTGTGGCGCGGCTGCCGTCAGCTGGAAGTTCTTCACGGAGGCCACCGTCACCCTGCCTCGGAAGTTGAGGCACCAGCACTGCAGCTGCTCGTGCCATCTCGGCACCTTGTTGCGTAGAACCAATGGCCTCTCCTTGGCATCCCCATCTTCCTCCTCTCGCCGCAACCCACCACTTACATCTGAGAATCGGGAGCTTGAGAAGCGAGAACTGCTGAAGTCTGCCATGGAGAACCTGGAGGAGGCGTTCGTGCTGCGGAAGGACTCGTCAAACGGACCAGGGAGCAGCTGCTGGGGTTGCCCAGGCACCACGCCATCCGGGTCGACTGCAGAGGCCGGGATGGAATGCATCGTGCACTGCATACGCCTCGGGCCCCTGGTGCCCAGCACGTTGAGCTCGTAATTCACCTGGGCGATGGGGTAGCTACCGGTGGGCACCTTTGGGGAGACCCTCCTGGAAGAGATGCGGCGGCTGCCACGCTGGCACGGGATGAGGCTCCCGGCATTGTATGGTGGCTGAGTGTCGTAGACGATGAACTTCGTGCCGAGGAAATTCGACCTGTTGGTGTACATACAATGTCAGATCTAAATCACTGAAGGTTAGATAGTAAGAACGTTGTGAAGGAAGGTACATCACCTCATTTTTCCAACATAGCCGTTGCTTGACCGCGAGATGTTCTTAGAATCCACAGAAATTACGTATTCGGTATATGTTGTCCGTCGATTCCTCTTAGCTGCTAGCAGGAACTTTCCGTTCTCACTAAGCACAGCTACATGTCACATAACATATAGTCAGCACAGCATCCAGCAACGTTGACTACCACGTTACTAAAGCAATGCACACAGCAATTGTTCAGTATGAGATTAATGAGAGAAGCAGCACATATGCTTACCAGGGCTAAGGCAGAGGTAGAGATAATAGGTTAGTGTTGATTTGTCCCTTCTAATGAAGCACTGGATTAATCCATCTCGAGGTCCTGGCTGTAGATAAAACATCAAATCAGAGTCAGACAGGTGCAAACTTTCATATGTACTGCCTCTGTAAAGAGGGAGTACTATGTAGGCATGTCTTTCTCACTTAAGAAGCCTCTATCTGCTACTTTTCAGTAGGCGGACTTTTCTAAGCAGGCATATCTTACTTTTCAATTGCCTACGAGAAAATTGCTACAAATTACTAGGTAAGCATACCAAATACTATTATGTCGATTTCTTAATATTCACGCGACCACTGTTTCCCAGTTTCAATATTTTATTTAGGCTGTAACATGAGAAAAAAAATACAAGCTACCCATCATGAACAACAGCACAGCTACTTGGATGTTTACCTGTTTAAGCGACACCGGAAAAGTGAGTTTCCCACAGAACTCCGGGCTCTGAACTATATCTTTACAGATCTCTCTCCACGCGCTGCAGACAGCCGCACAAGCGACGACATCTTTGCGCGAGGGCCAAGTGCTCTCGCCTTCCTCCAGCCTTTTCATCACATCACGAAGTAATTCAGGAGGAAGACCAACCCAGCCATTCTGATCAGCCACCACAGCCCCGCCGTGTGGCTCAACCGGTGGCCCAAAAGACTTCCCCCGGTGATGATGGCCGGAAAGACCAGGGAGGCCTGAAATCCTCACGTCAAAGCCCCGCCTTGATAAGCTTCCGAAGCTCTCTCTAACATCGCGGACTATGCTGCGGAAAGACATATCTGCCGGAGACCCTGCGATGACAACCAGAACTTCACCGATCTCCTAGCGGTCAAGGTCTTCGGAATGAGCTTTCCGGCACTGCATATACACAAGGAAATCAAATAGGAGGAAGATTAGCGTCTAGTGGTGCTGTAAAATAATCATCCACTAGGAAAAGCAATCAGCGCGTGTAGACTAACGAATCGCGGACTAGAGATTAGTAATACAGCTTCGTTACTAATACCATTCTGGTTTGAATAGTCTCGAGTCAGTGGGCTACCGGTTCTAGTCGCGCACTGAATGCAGGAAAGATGATGGGAAATTGGCTACACAGACAGCCAACTCTCCGATGGCGATGGGTGGATGGAAAAAACAAAGCCCTCTGATGGCGAGAGGCTAACAGCAGGCGCCATTTTACTGGTATAAACCTAATGGTGCCACACGGCAGGCATGGCACCACAATTTTGACCCACTGTTCTCAGAGGAACAAAGTTTGACCTTTTTATCCTTCCTTTTATCCTTTATGACCTGCAGTGCAGTTGCATGGACTGTGGCAGGTACAAGATCTACAGAAACTTCAGAGAAAACTGTACTTGTATGCTGTGAAATGGAAGGGAAAAAGAATTTACAATTCATCTAAGCATGAACAGAAGAAAATAAACATGGAATGAAACAATCAGAGCGCTGCAAACTGCTAGTTTTTTTAAGTCCGCGGCGAAAAGTGGATGAATCGGATGCCAGCAATGGAGGCGTTGGTGGATGCGAAGGAGGAAGAAGTGAAGGAGGAGCGGCCATCTCACCGGCCCCAAATCGAGCTCTACCCAAACTTGAAAGAGATTCTTCCGCGGAGAGGAGATCCCAACCCTTTGTGGCCAGCAGCGAGCGATCTCTCCTCCTCTTTCCCCAAAGCCCCCGGAAGCCAAAGAAGACGGACAGGGGAGCAAAAGCGACGAGCTTTCCACCTGTGATCGAACCCGCGACCTTTCTCCTACAGCGAGAAAAAGGCTTTCCGGCGCGAACTTTGCTCCAAAAGATGCGCAGGAAAAGGTGGAACGGCACACGGGGACGGAGGAGGAGCCCGGTCCGGTGTATCGGCCGATCTTCTGCAGCCGCTGCGGCGGAGGTGAGGCCGGAGGCGAGAGGGGATTCGGGAGGCGGGGCGAGGGGATTTATGGGTGGGATTGAGATGGGGAAATGGGACTTGGTTTGGAGGTCGGTAGGGGAGGGGGGAGAAGAGGAAGACCGGAGGGAGGAGGGGAGCGAATCGTGAGAGGATTCCTTTTTTTTTAAATTGGATGGAAAAAAGGTTTTGTTTCACATGACCACCTCACCAACCGGCCCAGCACATGGCTGGCCGCCCGGCCGGCCGTCGTGTACTCTTGTAGTTCTCCGATTATACAAATGTGCACATCTGCTGACTGCTAAATGAGTTATACGGATCGACTTTACCGTACTACGTAACAAGTTTGCTGGATTTGCCGGAAAAGCCTGATGTTGTGTTTGATTGTAGATGACCGAAATCACAAAGGAGATTGAAGAAAGTCCAGTCCAGTGCCTGATTAGTCTGCACTGCAGACAGGCAGGGAAGCCAATTCAGCCCCCCTCTCTCTGCATGATGGGACTAGGGGTGGAGTAAGACGTTTTCAAAATAAGACTAGAGTGATTTTAAATAACAAGAGGAGAGTATTGATTGGTGCCTTCGGCATCGGTGAACAGTACATATATGTTAGCAGTAACTAGATAAGCCACGTATGACTTTCTGGATCTCCATCTGGCAAAGGTACCTGTCTATCTATCTTCGCTAACTACTCCGTCCAAGTACTTCCTCCAGTCCGCATATTAGATTTGTGTCAAGTCAAATTTAACAAAGTTTGATCAAATTTATATTAAAAAGTATCAACATCCACGACACTAAATATATATACTATGAAACTACATTTCATAATGAATCTAACAATATGGATTTGGCATTGTGAATGTTGATATTTTTTTCTATAAGTTTGGTCAAAATAGAGATATACTTTGACTTCAGACAAAATTTATATGCAAACTAAAAAAGACTGAGGGAGTAATATAAAATTTACTATAAAATTTACATATGTATTTGTGGTCGTTGTTAGCTGTTTCATTGACCTGTTTATAATTTTTGTTACTTACGCTGTTGTCTTTTACTGCAGTGATATGCATAAATTGAAAGTTTCTTTCACAATATAATAATAATTGATTTGGGCATTGGTTTCCTGCACTCCAGATTGACTTTAGAGATGCCGTGAGATGGATTGTCCACACATGATCTTTGGCTCTTTGCAGCGTGTATGACATTCTTGTCAATGCTATGCTGCTATATTCGTAACGACCATGCGTATGGAGCAGAAGCATCTAGTGCCTGGCCGTGGATGACCCTCACCCGTGTGCCACGCAAACAAACTGCTACTGCTTGTCTGGCAACGTACATAGCTAAATCTCTCTTTTTTAAGCCACGTGCGTAGCATTGTCGACACATGTGACTATGCGAGTCAAGAGAAAGAAATAACAATGTCGACACCACGTTATTCTTCGTTGGCTAGTTCAAAAATACTCACCACAGATGCCGGTGCGAGTGCCTCAACGTCATCCAAGAAAACAGACTATGGTGACTTTCTTCTGCACCGGGTCTTCTGCGGGCCTCCTTCGGCAGGAGGGGGTTTGTTGCACGCGGGATTGGCGAGACACATATTGTGGACCGTCGATTTGTAGCAGGGCTTGTAAAATTAATTGTGTATATTGTATGTTTTTTCTCGTATAGCACCTTCTATATGTGTGTAATGCACTCGTAAATGGGAAGCGATATAGTATCTTTTTGTGTGGGGCAGTATGATACGTCTTCAATGTATCTATAATTTTTGATTATTTCATGCTATTATATTATCTGTTTTAAATGTTTTATATGCATTAATATGCTATTTTATATTATTTCTAGGACTAACTTATTAACCTAGAGCCCAGTGTCAGTTTATGTTTTTCCTTATTTTTGAGCTTTGCAGAAAAGGAATACCAAACGGAATAAAACCTTCGCGATGATTTTTCTTGGACCAGAAGACACCCCGGAGACTTGGAGACCAAGTCAGAAGAGCCGCGAGGCGGCGGCAAGGGGGGAGGGCGCGCCCTGGGGGGGGGCTGCCTTGCCGCCTCCTCGGGACTCATTTGACCTAACCCCTGAGCCTATATATTCACATATGTTCCCAAACCACCAGAGGCATCTACGAAAACACTTTTCCACCGCCGCAACCTGCTGCTCCCGTGAGATACCATCTTAGGGTCTTTTCCGGCATCCTGCCGGAGGGGGATTCGATCACGGAGGGCTTCTACATCAAATCTATTTCCCTTCCGATGAAGCGTGAGTAGTTTACCATAGACCTACGGGTCCATAGCTAGTAGCTAGATGACTTCTTCTCTCTCTCTCTTTGATTCTCAATACCATGTCCTCCTCGATATTTTTGGAGATCTATCCGATGTAATCTTCTTTCACGATGTGTTTGTCGAGATCCGATGAATTGTAGATTTATGATCAGCTTATCTATGAATATTATTTAAATCTTCTCTAAATTCTTTTATGCATGATTTGATATCTTTGTAATTCTCTTCGAACTATCGGTTTAGTTTAGCCAACTAGATTGGTTTTTCTTACAATGTGAGAAGTGCTTAGCTTTGGGTTCAATCTTGCGGTGTCCTCCCTCAGTGACAATAGGGGTAGCGAGACACGTATTGTATTATTGCCATCGAGGATAAAAAGATGGGTTTACATCATATTGCTTGAGTTTATTCCTCTACATCATGTCATCTTACTTAAAGCGTTACTCTATTTTTCATGAACTTAACACTCTAGATGCAGGCAGGAGTCGGGCGATGTGTGGAGTAATAGTAGTAGATGCAGGCAGGAGTCGGTCTACTTGACACGGACGTGATGCCTATATTTCATAATCATTGCCTTAGATATCGTCATAACTTTGCGCTTTTCTATCAATCGCTCGACAATAATTTGTTCACCCTGTAACGCCCCGAGACCGATGTGCCAGGTGTCTTCCAGTTATTCCCTATTGTTGCCTTGTCATTTGCTTGCGTGTCATGCATTTCATATCATGTCATCATGTGCATCGTATTTGCATACATATTCGTCTCATGCATCCGAGCCTTTTCCCCGTAGACCTTTTTGCAATCCGGCGCTCCTACGTCGTCCGGCGTCCTCTTTCTACCTTTTTTCGTATGCGGGTATTAAACATGCTCGGATTGGACCGAGACTTGCCAAGCGGCCTTGGTTTACTACCGGTAGACCGCCTGTCAAGTTTTATGCCATTTGTACTTCGTTTGATACTCCAACGATTAACCGAGGAACCGAAAAGGCCTCGTGTGTGTTGCAGCCCAACACCCCTCCAAAGTGGACTAAAACCCACCTAAATCTCCTCCATCATCTTGGCCGTTCGATCACGATCGCGTGGCCGAAAATCGTGCTCAATTTGTAGCCTCCTAGCTCCCTCTACCTATATAAAGGTCCCTCTTCCCCAAAAATACGGACGAAACCCTAGCCCTCCACCTCCTCGCGCCGCCGGACGAAAACCCGACCGGCCGGACACGTCCGCCCGCTCCGCCGGACGAATCAGCAGTCGACACATGGCACCGCGGGAGCCCCACTTCGCCGCCTCGCCCATGCCGACCCACAGGCCCAGCGCCGACCCCCGAGGGCCCGAGGCAGCGCGCCCGCCTCCTTCGCCCGACGTCGCCCGCACCGGCCAGGCGCCACTGCCCGCGCCTCCGCCGCCATTCACCTCGCCGCCGCGGCCTACCCTCGCCGGCGACCGCGCTAGGGAGCCGCCGCCTCCTCCGACGTCCCCCGCCTCACCGCTCCTCCGCCGCCTCGTCGCCCGCACTGCCCGCGCCTTCTCGTCACCGCCTACCTCATCCCGGAGCTCCGGCGAGCTCTGCCATCTCCGGCCGCCTACAGCGACTCCGACCATCTTTGTTTTCCGCGCCGCTACAGTGCCTTGGATCCAGATCTGGATCGGTTGACTTTTTGACCTAATCCCCGTATTTTTAGCATTATTCATCGCATCATAACTTTGCATCCGTGGCTCCGTTCTGGACGTGTAGCATATCAAATTGTTCGTCTCGACGAGTACTTCATTTCATCTCATTGCACCATGTTCACTTGAGCTTATCTTGATGCCCTAAATTCTGTTGCAAGAGTGCTAGTTTATATTAGTTTCAGATTCTTATCAGTAATTGGACATTTGTCATTTTTGCCATGATTGATGTGTGCCTCCTATGATCTTGAGCCCTACATGAGTTTTGAAGTATGCCATGCCATCTTTACAGGGGTGTATGCCATGTATTTTTTTTTGATCTCTATGGTGACTAGCACAAGCATGCAAAGTAGCTGTCGTAATGTTACTGATTTCAGGGACTTAGAAATATTCTAAGTCCTTGCCCTGTTAATATTTTAATGCCATGTATTCTTGTTGCTACAGAGTGATCCATGCACCTTTTGAGCATGATCAGTTAGGATGTTTTGTAGATATTGTGGTGCTCTATCTATCCATGTCTTTATTTGCAATTATGGAGCACCCTAGCTTGAGTCAATCGAGCTCTACTTTTGCTATAAACTGTTCCTGGTAGAATGTTTACGTGTTAAGAATTTTTGCCGAGGTTGTTGTAGGTGATCCATGCATGCTATGAGGTTGTTCTTGCCATGTTTAGCTTCTATGCCATGTCTACTTGCTGGGTGTATGCTTAGTTTGTCATGCAATGCTTTGTGATGAGTGCATCGAGCTCGCAAACATGCCTACTTAATATCTGTTTTGCCATGTTCCAGTTTTCTGCTAAGTCCGTATCTGTTAACGATAATTGCAATGTTTCACATGGTTGCCATTGTATTTTCTGATCCCTTTTGGCTTATGGTCAGTAAGGGACTTTTGTTGTATACTTTGAGTAGCTTCATGCCATGCCTTGCTTTGCCATGATATGTTCCTGTAGCATGTTGTTATCTTGCTCTAAACATTGCTTCCTGATGTTAAATTCCTGACATGTTGTTTATTTCACTAAGTCTGTAACCTGATTTCTTTTGCGCTTTTGCCATGCTTGTTTGAACCTGCTAATGAGTGAATTAGCCGTAGCTCAGTGTTCATCTTTTGTCAAGCATCTTGAGTGGATCCCTGCCATGTATTTTGTTGCTATGTTAGAGTGCAGTAGCTTGTTGTTCTTGATGCATTTAGATGGTCTCGTGCTGTTAATCGCAGATCGGTGTCATATTTGTTTTGCTTGTCATTTCCAAACCGTGCATCGATTCCGGTGATCTTTATATCGATTTCGACCAAAATCAACTCCTCTTTCCAGTGGCACTCTTGGTTTTCCAATTTGAGGCCAGGTTCAATCTTTCCTTTCCGAAGCATGCATATGCATTGCATATCACATCCCGCATATCATGCCATGTTTTGCATCATGTTGCTTGTGCTTTGCACGTGGTTGATTGTGTCTCCCTTTGCTTGTTGTTCTTGCTTGGGTAGAGCCGGGAGACGAGTACGTGATCGAGGAGCCCATTGAGTACGCTTACGAGGTTCAAGCTTTCGTCTTCTCGAAGAAATTTGCAGGCAAGATGACCATACCCTCGAAATCACTTTTATCTTTGCTTGCTAGATGCTCGCTCTTTTGCTATGCCTATGCTATGATGCCTACCACTTGCTTATCATGCCTCCCATATTGCCATGTCAAACGTCTAACCCACCTTGTCCTAGCAAACCGTTGTTTGGCTATGTTACCGCTTTGCTCAGCCCCTCTTATAGCGTTGTTAGTTGCAGGTGAAGATTGGAGTTTGTTCCTTGTTGGAACATGGATATTTTGTTGGGATATCACAATATCTCTTATTTAATTAATGCACCTATATACTTGGTAAAGCGTGGAAGGCTCGGCCTTATGCCTGGTGTTTTGTTCCACTCTTGCCGCCCTAGTTTCCTTCATACCAGTGTTATGTTCCTTGATTTTGCGTTCCTTACACGGTTGGGTTATAATGGGAACCCCTTGACAGTTCGCCTTGAATAAAACTCCTCCAGCAAGGCCCAACATTGGTTTTACCATTTGCCACCTAGCCTTTTTTTCCCTTGGGTCGACCAACCAAGGGTCATCTTTATTTTAACCCCCCGGGCCAGTGCTCCTCTGAGTGTTGGTCCAACTTGTCAGCCACCGGTGGCCACCAGGGGCAACTCTGGGCTGGCCTACCGAAAGTTTGGACAATCCGATGTGCCCTGAGAACGAGATATGTGCAGCTCCTATCGGGATTTGTTGGCACATTCGGGTGGCTTTGCTGGTCTTCTTTTAGCATTGTCGAAATGTCTTGTAATCGGGATTCCGAGCCTGATCGGGTCTTCCTGGGAGAAGGAATATCCTTCGTTGACCGTGAGAGCTTGTGATGGGCTAAGTTGAGACACCCCTGCAGGGTTTTGAACTTCCGAAAGCCGTGCCCGTGGTTACGGGCAGATGGGAATTTGTTAATGTCCGGTTGTAGAAAACTTGAGACTTATCTTAATTAAAATACATAAACCGCATGTGTAGCCATGATGGTCTCTTTCCGGCGGAGTCCGTGAAGTGAACACGATGTTGGAGTTATGCTTGAACGTAAGTAGTCTCAGGATCACTTCTTGATCATAGATTTCTCGAACGTGCTTTGCCTTCTCTTCTCGCTCTCATTTGCTTATGATAGCCACCATATATGCTAGTGCTTGCTGCAGCTCCACCTCATACCCCTTTACCTACCTATAAGCTTAAATAGTCTTGATCGCGAGGGTGTGAGATTGCTGAGTCCCCGTGACTCACAAATACTTCCAAAACCAGTTTGCAGGTGCCGATGATACCGTGCAGGTGACGCAACCAAGCTCAAGGAGGAGCTGGATGAAGATCATGTTAGTTGTGTTGTTTCATTTCAGTTGATTAGTAGTGGAGTCCAGTTGGTGCGATTGGGGATCTGTAGCATTAGGGGTAGTCTTCTTTTATTTGGTTCCGTAGTCGGACCTTGATTGTATCTGGATGATGTAATGCTTTATTCATGTATTGTGTGAAGTGGCGATTGTAAGCCAACCCTGTATCTCTTTATTATTCAGTACATGGGATGTGTAAAGATTACCCCTCTTGCGACATTGCCTTCAATGCGGTTATGCCTCTAAGTCGTGCTCCGACATGTGGGAGATATAGCCGCATCGAGGGTGTTACAAGTTGGTATCAGAGCCTTCCCCGACTTAGGAGCCCCTTGCTTGATCGAATCGCTGACGTTGTTGAGTCTAGAAAAATGTTTTGAGTCATTTAGGATTATATATATCGGAGAGTAGGATTCTTTTTACTCCTTGGTCCCTTCGTCGCTCTGGTGAGGCATCCTGACGTAGAGTTTTGACTCTTCTCTTCTCAAATTTCTCAAAAAAAAATTAGGATCACGCGGGTATCTTGGAATCGTTCCGATGGATTTGTGACGAGAACATTGTTCTTGGTGCCTCCTGATATTTAGGGGTTGTGGCAGTGTCCCGGGGAGTTGAGCTCCGAGGTGTTGTCGTCACAATTTTATCGTTGCAATTCTGGAATACCTGAGTTTCGCCGACATCGAAAATCTCTTTTATGCATTTGTTGGTGAGATAACCTCGACGCCACCCAATACTGGGGCGGGAGTTCGGGAGTATTGCCATAACTCGTATAACGAATGCTTTTCTAAGGTTGAGGTAAATGATTTCCGAAGGTTTCTTGGTTATGTGTTGAAGGATGGATATAGCTGGATGTAGGATTTGTGTAGTTTTGGGTGAGATATTATGCTTCCTCTGTATCCCCAACACCTGATTGCATAACCGGAAAGTTTCGGGAGTTTATAAGTGGGAATTCAAGTAGCTCCTAGGATATCTTTCCGACAGATGTATGATATGAAATTGGGGTCCGACGTCTAGTGGTCCGCCTATCCACGTTTGGTTTTACAGTGGTCTCGTTGTGTATTAAAGAGTCCTTGGCTATGCTGACTTGGGGACGCTTCGTATGTCGTGTGCACTGCCTTGTACATGATGGTGCTGTACGATCGAGCCCGTGTAGGCCCCACCATGAAAACTTTGGACGAAATCTCTATCATATGTTTGTTCCGGCTTATTTTGCAAGCCAATCCTTTGCTTTGTTTTTCAGTTGTGGTATTCGAGTTGCTTCAATGTCAAGTGTTGATTCCATACTTTCCCTAAGTGGTGTTCTCATACTTCTATGTGAATACTAATCCTTCATGATAATCGAGATTGTCATGCCAATACTTTTCAACCGGCGTGTTCTCTTCAAGTGGATCCGATCATTTTCGACATCCGCAAGATCAATTATCAGTTCTTCTCAATGGTATTTGTTTCATCCGTACCAAGTTGTCTTTGTTTTCCCCGCCCTCCCACCCTTTTTCTTCAAGGATTCAGATTTCTTAATCAACTATCATGTTATTGATGTGAAGTTTCCTCATTCTTTCTGTCAATATTCTTATCCAGTGATCCTCAGGAAGATTCTAACGGAGCTTCAAGTTCGTCACTCGTCACTCATTTTCTTCTCCGGTGGATCCAATTCAAGCTTTGTTGATCATATCCTTTCCTCGTTTCATATACCTTCTCATACCGGTGCACCTCTTATTCATCCACCTCTCGCTATTCGATTATTCCGGTGTGATGAAGATATCTCAGAAGACTCAAGTTTCCATTCTCAATTCGCTCAAGTCCTTTTGAGGATGTTATCTCATTCAAGCCATTTAATTCAAACGGTGCAATCTCTCTTTTTGAACAATCTTCTCAACGGTGTTTCTTTTGAGTGGGCCCTAACCCACATGTCTTTTCCAGGATCTTACCTGACTCTTCTAATTTTCCCGGAGCTATCCTAAATTCTTTTCCAAGTTTGACGTAAGAATGAGTTATCATCAGTCAAATGCTTTCTCCAAGATCTTTCAAATTCTTTTTATTGTTGGCTCTACCTCTTCGCTTTTCATTATTCTGGAGTACCTCAATAATTCTTGGTGGTGCTTCTCATCATCATTATCAACATTTGAAGACTAAAGAAGAAGAGTTTCTCTGCAATCTTATCCGTTCTCTCAAAGATTCATGGTTCTAGCTTCATACCATCCTCTCATAATTGTTTGTGATTGTGAAAATTCTTTTCACCTATCCGGAGCAATTCAAGGTTCTTTCCAATTTGTTTCTCCGAAGCCCATCATCTCAGATTTATTCATTCCAGCTTTCAACTCTCTTTCTCTAAAATCTTATCGGTGCATCGATCAAGTATTCTCTAAAATCTTCGTTTTCTTGCATCTAAATTCCCTCAAGTATCTTCATTCATTTCCCAATTCTACCCGGTGTTCTTTATCTTTTCTTCGTTCATTTTCAATTCTTACCGGTGGTTCGTTCAAGACTCTCTCGAGTTTACGCTATATCTCGCTTAATCCTTTCTACGAGAATAAGTAGTGTGCCAAATCCATTGTTTGTCATCAATTGAATTGGTGAAGGATAAGCACAATGTAATTCTTATTCTTGTTTCATCGAGTGAATTCAATTCCTTATTCCGGAGGTCCATCATATCACATTCTCGATTCGAGAGGCTTTATCTTTACTTTTCCAAGAGTTCCAAGCTCTCGCTATTATATCACCATGGAGATTCATCTAAATCATCGCAAGGCTTCACCTTGTGTTTTCAACTTCTCTTTCTTTTTATCATCCTTTTGTTACCAGAGTTTCTTCATGTAGGCTCTACATGATGGTTCTTCAAGGATTTAATTTCTTCTCGAAGTTTTCATCGAGATTCTTTTCATAGGAGCTCAAGTATTCTTCATCTTGCAATCCGGAGTGCAATTCTTTCTACCGTATCATTTGAGGTGGTGCTATGTCATTCTTCATAATTTGAGTTCATGTTTCTGTTGGAAATATGCCCTAGAGGAAATAATAAATTAGTTATTATTATATTTCCTTGTTCATGATAATCGTTTATTATCCATGCTAGAATTGTATTGATAGGAAACTCAGATACATGTGTGGATACATAGACAACACCATGTCCCTAGTAAGCCTCTAGTTGACTAGCTCGTTGATCAATAGATGGTTACGGTTTCCTGACCATGGACATTGGATGTCGTTGATAACGGGATCACATCATTAGGAGAATGATGTGATGGACAAGACCCAATCCTAAGCCTAGCACAAAGATTGTGTAGTTCGTATGCTAAAGCTTTTCTAATGTCAAGTATCATTTCCTTAGACCATGAGATTGTGCAACTCCCGGATACCGTAGGAGTGCTTTGGGTGTGCCAAACGTCACAACGTAACTGGGTGTCTATAAAGGTACGCTACAGGTATCTCCGAAAGTGTCTGTTGGGTTGGCACGAATTGAGACTGGGATTTGTCACTCTGTGTAAATGGAGAGGTATCTCTGGGCTCACTCGGTAGGACATCATCATAATGTGCACAATGTGATCAAGGAGTTTGATCACGGGATGATGTGTTACGGAACGAGTAAAGAGACTTGCCGGTAACGAGATTGAACAAGGTATAGGGATACCGACGATCGAATCTCGGGCAAGTGTCGTACCGATAGACAAAGGGAATTGTATACGGGACTGATTAAGTCCTTGACATCGTGGTTAATACGATGAGATCATTGTGGAACATGTGGGAGCCAACATGGGTATCCAGATCCCGCTGATGGTTATTGACCGGAGAGTCATCTCGGTCATGTCTGCATGTCTCCCGAACCCGTAGGGTCTACACACTTAAGGTTCGGTGACGCTAGGGTTATAGAGATATAAGTATGCGGTAACCCGAAAGTTGTTCGGAGTCCCGTATGAGATCCCGGACGTCACGAGGAGTTCCGGAATGGTCCGGAGGTAAAGAATTATATATAGGAAGTGCTATTTCGGCCATCGGGACAAGTTTCGGGGTCACCGGTATTGTACCGGGACCACCGGAAGGGTCCCGGGGGTCCACCGGGTGGGGCCACCTGCCCCGGGGGCCACATGGGCTGTAGGGGGTGCGCCTTGGCCTACATGGGCCAAGGGCACCAGCCCCTAGAGGCCCATGCGCCAAAGGGACAAGAGGAGGGGAGAGTCCTAAAGGGGGAAGGCACCTCCGAGGTGCCTTGGGGAGGATGGACTCCTCCCCCCTTGGCCGCACCCTTCCTTGGAGGAAGGGGCAAGGCTGCGCCCTCCCCCTCTCCCTTGGCCCTATATATAGTGGGGGGAAGGGAGGGCAACCATACCTAAGCCCTGGCGCCTCCCTCTCCCTCCCGTGACACATCTCCCTCCTCCCGCAGCGCTTGGCGAAGCCCTGTTGGAATCCCGCTACTTCCACCACCACGCCGTCGTGCTGCTGGATCTCCATTAACCTCTCCTCCCCCCTTGCTGGATCAAGAAGGAGGAGACGTCGCTGCTCCGTACGTGTGTTGAACACGGAGGTGCCGTCCGTTCGGCGCTAGGATCATCGGTGATTTGGATCACGACGAGTACGACTCCATCAACCCCGTTCTCTTGAACGCTTCCGCGCGCGATCTACAAGGGTATGTAGATCCACTCCTCCCTCGTTGCTAGATGACTCCATAGATTGATCTTGGTGACACGTAGGAAAATTTTGAATTATTGCTACGTTCCCCAACAGTGGCATCATGAGCTAGGTCTATGCGTAGTTTCTATGCACGAGTAGAACACAAAGTAGTTGTGGGCGTTGATTTTGTTCAATATGCTTACCGTTACTAGTCCAATCTTGATTCGGCGGCATTGTGGGATGAAGCGGCCCGGACCGACCTTACACGTACTCTTACGTGAGACTGGTTCCACCGACTGACATGCACTAGTTGCATAAGGTGGCTAGCGGGTGTCTGTCTCTCCCACTTTAGTCGGATCGGATTCGATGAAAAGGGTCCTTATGAAGGGTAAATAGCAATTGGCATATCACGTTGTGGTCTTTGCGTAGGTAAGAAACGTTCTTGCTAGAAACCTATAGCAGCCACGTAAAACATGCAAACAACAATTAGAGGACGTCTAACTTGTTTTTGCAGGGTATGCTATGTGATGTGATATGGCCAAAAGGATGTGATGAATGATATATGTGATGTATGAGATTGATCATGTTCTTGTAATAGGAATCACGACTTGCATGTCGATGAGTATGACAACCGGCAGGAGCCATAGGAGTTGTCTTAATTTATTTATGACCTGCGTGTCAACATAAACGTCATGTAATTACTTTACTTTATTGCTAACCGTTAGCTATAGTAGTAGAAGTAATAGTTGACGAGACAACTTCATGAAGACACGATGATAGAGATCATGATGATGGAGATCATGGTGTCATGCCGGTGACAAGATGATCATGGAGCCCCAAGATGGAGATCAAAGGAGCTATATGATATTGGCCATATCATGTCACTATTATTTGATTGCATGTGATGTTTATCATGTTTATACATCTTATTTGCTTAGAACGACGGTAGTAAATAAGATGATCCCTCATTAAAATTTCAAGAAAGTGTTCCCCCTAACTGTGCACCGTTGCGACAGTTCGTTGTTTCGAAGCACCACGTGATGATCGGGTGTGATAGATTCTAACATTCACATACAACGGGTGTAAGACAGATTTACACACGCGAAACACTTAGGTTGACTTGACGAGCCTAGCATGTGTACAGACATGGCCTCGGAACACAGAAGACCGAAAGGTCGAGCATGAGTCGTATGGTAGATACGATCAACATGAAGATGTTCACCGATGATGACTAGTCCGTCTCACGTGATGATCGGACACGGCCTAGTTGACTCGGATCATGTAATCACTTAGATGACTAGAGGGATGTCTATCTGAGTGGGAGTTCATAAGATGAACTTAATTATCCTGAACATAGTCAAAAGGTCTTCGCAAATTATGTCGTGGCTCACGTTTCTGTTCTACTGTTTAGATATGTTCCTAGAGAAAATTTAGTTGAAAGTTGATAGTAGCAATTATGCGGACTAGGTCCGTAAACTGAGGATTGTCCTCATTGCTTCATAGAAGGCTTATGTCCTTAATGCACCGCTCAGTGTGCTGAACCTCGAACGTTGTCTGTGGATGTTGCGAACATCTGACATACACATTTTGATAACTACGTGATAGTTCAGTTAAACGGTTTAGAGTTGAGGCACCGAAGACGTTTTGAAACGTCGCGAAACATATGAGATGTTTCGAGGGCTGAAATTGGGATTTCAGGCTCGTGCCCACGTCAAGAGGTATAAGACCTCCGATGATTTTCTTAGCCTGCAAACTAAGGGAGAAAAGCTCAATTGTTGAGCTTGTGCTCAGATTGTCTGAGTACAACAATCGCTTGAATCAAGTGGGAGTTGATCTTCCAGATGAAATAGTGATGGTTCTCCGAAGTCATTACCACCAAGCTGCTTGAGCTTCGTGATGAACTATAATATATCAGGGACATATATGATGATCCTTGAGATATTCACGATGTTTGACACCACAAAAGTAGAGATCAAGAAGGAGCATCAATTGTTGATGGTTGGTGAAACCACTAGTTTTCAAGAAGGGCAAGGGCAAAAAGGGATGCTTCATGAAACGGCAAATCAACTGCTGCTCTAGTGAAGAAACCCAAGGTTGAACCCAAACCCGAGACTAAGTGCTTCTGTAATAAGAGGAACAGCCACTAGAGCAGAATTACCCTAGATACTTGGTAGATAAGAAGGCTGGCAAGGTCGATAGAAGTATATTGGATATACATTGTGTTGATGTGTACTTTACTAGTACTCCTAGTAGCTCCAGGGTATTAGATACTGGTTCGGTTGCTAAGTCTTAGTAACTCGAAATAAAAGCTACGGAATAAACGGAGACTAGCTAAAGGTGAGCTGACGATATGTGTTGGAAGTGTTTCCAATGTTGATATGACCAAGCATCGCACGCTCCCTCTACCATCGAGATTTGTGTTTGCGTTGAGCATAGACATGATTGGATTATGTCTATCGCAATACGGTTATTCATTTAAGGAGAATAACGGTTACTCTGTTTATTTGAATAATACCTTCAATGGTCTTGCACCTAAAATGAATGGTTCATTGAATCTCGATCATAGTGATACACATGTTCATGCCAAAAGATATAAGATAGTAATGATAGTACCACCTACTTGTGGCACTGCCACTTAAGTTATATCGGTATAAAACGCATGAAGAGGCTCCATGTTGATGGATCTTTGGACTCACTCATTTTTGAAAAGTTTGAGACATGCGAACCATGTCTATTGGTGTATATGCATGAAGAAACTCCATGCAAATGGACCGTTTGGACTCACTTGATTTTGAATCACTTGAGACATGCAAATCATACCACATGGGCAAGATGACTGAAAGCCTCGTTTTCAGTAAAATGGAACTAGAAAGCAACTTGTTGGAAGTAATACATTTTGATGTGTGCAGTCCAATGAGTGCTGAGGCATGTAGTGGATATCGTTATGTTCTTACTTCACAGATGATTTGAGTAGATATTGAGTATATTTACTTGATGAATCACGAGTCTGAATTATTGAAAGGTTCAAGTAATTTCAGGGTGAAGTTGAAAGATCGTCGCGACAAGAGGATAAAATATCTATGATATGATCATAGAGATGAATATCCGAATTACGAGTTTGGCACAGAATTAAGACATTGTGGAAATTGTTTCACAACTAAGATAGCCTGGAACACCATAGTGTGATGGTGTGTCCGAACATCATAGCTGCACCCTATTGGATATGATGCATACCATGATGTGTCTTATCGAATTACCACAATGGTTTATGGGTTAGGCATTAGAGACAACCACATTCACTTTAAATAGGGCACCACGTAATTCCGATGAGATGACACCATATGAACTATGGTTTAGAGAAACCTAAGCTGTCATTTCTTAGAAGTTTGGGGCTGCGATGCTTATGTGAAAAAGTTTCAGGCTGATAAGCTCGAACCCAAAGCGGATAAATGCATCTTTATAGGACACCCAAAACAGTTGGGTATACCTCCTGTCTCAGATCCGAAAGCAATAAGGGATTGTTTCTAGAATCGGGTCCTTTCTCGAGGAAAAGTTTCTCTCGAAAGAATTGAGTGGGAGGATGGTGGAGACTTAATGAGGTTATTGAACCGTCTCTTCAACTAGTGTGTGACAGGGCACAGGGAGTTGTTCCTGTGGCACCTACACCAATTGAAGTGGAAGCTTATGATAGTGATCATGAAACTTCAGATCAAGTCACTACCAAACCTCGTGGGATGACAAGGATGCGTACTACTTCATAATGGTACGTGATCCTGTCTTGGAAGTCATGTTGCTAGACAACAATGAACCTACGAGCTATGGAGAAGCGATGGTGGGCCCGGATTCCGATAAATGGCTTGAGGCCATATAATCCGAGAGAGGATCCATATATGAAAACAAAGTGTAGACTTTGGAAGAACTACTTGATGGTCGTAAGGCTGTTAGGTACATATGGATTTTAAAAGGAAGACGGATAATGATGGTAAATGTCACCATTAAGAAAGCTCGACTTGTCGTTAAGATGTTTTTCGACAAGTTCAAGGAGTTGACTACGATGAGACTTTCTCACTCGTAGCGATGCTAAGAGTCTGTTGGAATTATATTAGCGATTACTGCATTATTTATGAAATCTTGCAGATAGGATGTCAAAACATTGTTTCCTCGACGATTTTCTTGAGGAAAGGTTGTATGTGATACAACCGGAAGGTTTTGTCAATCCTGAAAGATGCTAATAAGTATGCAAAGCTCCAGCAATCCTTCTAAGGACTGGAGTAAGCATCTCGGAGTTGGAATGTACGCTTTGATGAGATGATCAAAGATTTTGGGTTTATACAAAGTTTATGAGAAACTTGTATTTCCAAAGAAGTGAGTGGGAGCACTATAGAATTTCTGATGAGTATATGTTGTTGACATATTGTTGATCAGAAATGACGTAGAATTTCTGGAAAGCATATAGGGTTATTTGGAAAGTGTTTTTCAATGGAAAGCCTGGATTAAGCTACTTGAACATTGAGCATCAAGATCTATAAGGATAGATCAAAACGCTTAATGGTACTTTCAAATGAGCACATACCTTGACATGATCTTGAAGGTGTTCAAGATGGATCAGTCAAAGAAGGAGTTCTTGCCTGAGTTGTAAGGTATGAAGTTAAGACTTAAAGCTCGACCACGGCAGAATAGAGAGAAAGGACGAAGGTCGTCCCCTATGCTTAAGACATAGGCTCTACAGTATGCTATGCTGTGTACTGCACCTGAAATGTGCCTTGCCATGAGTCAGTCAAGGGGTACAAGAGTGATCTAAGAATGGATCACAGGACAGCGGTCAAAGTTATCCTTAGTAACTAGTGGACTAAGGAATTTTCTCGGTTATGGAGGGATAAAGAGTTCGACGTAAAGAGTTACGTCGATGCAAGCTTAACACCTATCCGGATAGCTCTGAGTAGAGATACCGGATACGTATAATGGACCAACAATTTAGAATAGCTCCAAGTAGAACAGTTATTTGAAATGGCTCCAAATATAGCGTAGTAGCTGCATCTACAAGATGACATAGAGATTTGCGAAGTACATACGGATCTGAAAGATTCAGACCCGTTGACTATAACATCTCTCACAAGCATAACATGATCAAACCCAGAACTCATCGAGTGTTAATCACATGGTAATGTGAACTAGATTATTGACTCTAGTAAACTCTTTGGGTGTTAGTCACATGGGGATGTGACCTTGAGTGTTAATCACATATCGATGTGAACTGGATTATTGACTCTAGTGCAAGTGGGAGACTGTTGGAAATATGCCCTAGAGGCAATAATAAATTAGTTATTATTATATTTCCTTGTTCATGATAATCGTTTATTATCCATGCTAGAATTGTATTGATAGGAAACTCAGATACATGTGTGGATACATAGACAACACCATGTCCCTAGTAAGCCTCTAGTTGACTAGCTCGTTGATCAATAGATGGTTATGGTTTCCTGACCATGGACATTGGATGTCGTTGATAACGGGATCACATCATTAGGAGAATGATGTGATGGACAAGACCCAATCCTAAGCCTAGCACAAAGATTGTGTAGTTCGTATGCTAAAGCTTTTCTAATGTCAAGTATCATTTCCTTAGACCATGAGATTGTGCAACTCCCGGATACCATAGGAGTGCTTTGGGTGTGCCAAACGTCACAACGTAACTGGGTGGCTATAAAGGTACGCTACAAGTATCTCCGAAAGTGTCTGTTGGGTTGGCACGAATCGAGACTGGGATTTGTCACTCCGTGTAAATGGAGATGTATCTCTGGACCCACTCGGTAGGACATCATCATAATGTGCACAATGTGATCAAGGAGTTTGATCACGGGATGATGTGTTACGGAACGAGTAAAGAGACTTGCCGGTAACGAGATTGAACAAGGTATAGGGATACCGACGATCGAATCTCGGGCAAGTGTCGTACCGATAGACAAAGGGAATTGTATACGGGATTGATTAAGTCCTTGACATCGTGGTTCATCCGATGAGATCATCGTGGAGCATGTGGGAGACAACATGGGTATCCAAATCCCGCTGATGGTTATTGACCGGAGAGTCATCTCGGTCATGTCTGCATGTCTCCCGAACCCGTAGGGTCTACACACTTAAGGTTCAGTGACGCTAGGGTTATAGAGATATAAGTATGCGGTAACTCGAAAGTTGTTCGGAGTCCCGGATGAGATCCCGGACGTCACGAGGAGTTCCGGAATGGTCCGGAGGTAAAGAATTATATATAGGAAGTGCTATTTCGGCCATCGGGACAAGTTTCGGGGTCACCGGTATTGTACCGGGACCACCGGAAGGGTCCCGGGGGTCCATCGGGTGGGGCCACCTACCCCCGGGGGCCACATGGGCTGTAGGGGGTGCGCCTTGGCCTACATGGGCCAAGGGCACCAGCCCCTAGAGGCCCATGCGCCAAAGGGACAAGAGGAGGGGAGAGTCCTAAAGGGTGAAGGCACCTCCGAGGTGCCTTGGGGAGGATGGACTCCTCCCCCCCCTTGGCCGCACCCTTCCTTGGAGGAAGGGGCAAGGCTGCACCCTCCCCCTCTCCCTTGGCCCTATATATAGTGGGGGGGGAGGGAGGGCAACCATACCTAAGCCCTGGCGCCTCCCTCTCCCTCCCGTGACACATCTCCCTCCTCCCGCAGCGCTTGGCGAAGCCCTGTTGGAATCCCGCTACTTCCACCACCACGCCGTCGTGCTGCTGGATCTCCATTAACCTCTCCTCCCCCCTTGCTATATCAAGAAGGAGAAGACATCGCTGCTCCGTACGTGTGTTGAACGCGGAGGTGCCGTCCGTTCGGCGCTAGGATCATCGGTGATTTGGATCACGACGAGTACGACTCCATCAACCCCGTTCTCTTGAACGCTTCCGCACGCGATCTACAAGGGTATGTAGATCCACTCCTCCCTCGTTTCTAGATGACTCCATAGATTGATCTTGGTGATACGTAGAAAATTTTGAATTATTGCTACGTTCCCCAACAGTTTCATGATTCACATGTTGTCAAGAATGAGATATCTTAAATCCATCAATCGCGTCATTTGAGTTATCTTGGGTTATATTTCACCTAAAGCCCTCCCTAAGGATTGTTGCTATTTATGGTGCTTACAATGATCCAAGTTCTTCATTCATCCTCCCGGTGAGATAAGTTTCTCGTCTCCTTGTTCTTATCAATCCAATATTTTTCCAGGAGTGGCAGGTTGTCACCTCATAATTATGAGATGTATTCCATAAGACCATATCAAGTTTATGCTTTTCGTTGTTGTTAATCCAACAACTCAATTCTAGCATTTGTTGTTATCATGCTCTCCCAAGATCTTGGTTTCCCTCCGTTCATTCCATTTCCATTCTATTCCTTTCTTCCGGAGGCATTGTGATGTTGATCTCTTCAACCCTTCTTCTTGTTCTTGTCAGGACCTTGTTCTTTTCATGCTTATCCATTTAACCGGAGTGTTGTGCCCTTTTGCTCAACTTATTTTCGCCTTAGCAATCCTTGCATCTCTTTTCAACCGGAGTGCTGTCCGAATTTGTTCTTCCTTGTTACTCTTCCCTACTGGAGTGCTTTCAACTTTGTTCTTCTTTGTTGCATTCTTTCTTTCAATTTGTTCTGGTTTTCACTCATTGGTCAAAGAAGCAACTTAGCTTTACCACTTATCTTCCTCTTCTGTTTTCCCTCCGGTGCCATTCTAGATCTCGGGACGAGATCCTCTCGTAGTGGTGGAGTGTTGTAACGCCCTGAGACCGATGTGCCAGGTGTCTTCCAGTTATTCCCTGTTGTTGCCTTGTCATTTGCTTGCGTGTCATGCATTTCATATCATGTCATCATGTGCATCACATTTGCATACATGTTCGTCTCATGCATCCGAGCCTTTTCCCTGTTGTCCATTTTGCAATCCGGCGCTCCTACGTCCTCCGACGTCCTCTTTCTACCTTTTTTCGTGTGCGGGTATTAAACATTCTCGGATTGGACTGAGACTTGCCAAGCGGCCTTGGTTTACTATCGGTAGACCGCCTGTCAAGTTTCATGCCATTTGGACTTCTTTCGATACTCCAACGGTTAACCGAGGAACCGAAAAGGCCTCGTGTGTGTTGCAGCCCAACACCCCTCCAAAGTGGCCCAAAACCCACCTAAACCTCCTCCATCATCTAGGCCGTTCGATCACGACCGCGTGGCCGAAAACCATGCTCAATTTGGAGCCTCCTAGCTCCCTCTACCTATATAAAGGTCCCTCTTCCCCAAAAATATGGACGAAACCCTAGCCCTCCACCTCCTCGCGCCGCCGGACGAAAACCCGGCCAGCCGGACACGTCCGCCCGCTCCGCCGGACGAATCAGCAGTCGACACGTGGCACCGCGGGAGCCCCACTTCACCGCCTCACCCACGCTGGCCCCCGAGGGCCCGAGGTCGCACGCCCGTCTCCTTCGCCCGCCGCCGCCCGCACCGGCCAGGCGCCGCCGCCCGCGCCTCCGCCGCCATTCACCGCACCGCCGCGGCCTACCCTCGCCGACGACCATGCCAAGGAGCCGCCGTGTGCTCCAACGTCCCCCGCCTCGCCGCTCCTCCGCCGCCTCGTCGCCCGCACTGCCCGTGCCTCCCCGTCGCCGCCTACCTCGTCCCGGAGCTCCAGCGAGCTCCGCCATCTCTGGCCGCCTACAGCGACTCCGGCCATCTTCATTTTCCGTGCCGCTACAGTGCCCCGGATCCAGATCTGGATCGGTTGACTTTTTGACCATGCATCTTTTGAGCATGATCAGTTAGGATGTTTTGTAGATATTATGGTGCTCTATCCATCCATGTATTTGTTTGCAATTATGGAGCACCCTAGCTTGAGTCAATCGAGCTCTACTTTTGCTATAAAATGTTCCTGGCAGAATGTTTATGTGTTAAGCATTTTTGCCGAGGTTGTTATAGTTGATCCATGCATGCTATGAGGTTGTTCTTGCCATGTTTAGCTTCTATGCCATGTTTACTTTCTGGGTGTATGCTTAGTTTGTCATGCAATGCTTTGTGGTGAGTGCATCGAGCTCGCAAACATGCCTACTTAATATCTATTTTGCCATGTTCCAGTTTTCTGCTAAGTCGGAATCTGTTAACGATAATTGCTATGTTCACATGGTTGCCATTGTATTTTCTGATCCCTTTTGGCTTATGGTCAGTAAGGGACTTTTGTTGTATACTTTGACTAGCTTCATGCCATGCCTTGCTTTGCCATGATATGATCCTGTAGCATGTTGTTATCTTGCTCTAAACATTGCTTCCTGATGTTAAATTCCTGACATGTTTATTTCACTAAGTCTGTAACCTGATTTCTTTTGCGCTTTTGCCATGCTTGTTTGAACCTGCTAATGAGTAAATTAGCCGTAGCTCAGTGTTCATCTTTTGTCAAGAATCTTGAGTGGATCCCTGCCATGTATTTTGTTGCTATGTTAGAGTGTAGTAGCTTGTTGTTCTTGATGCATTTAGATGGCCTCGTGCTGTTAATCGCAGATCGGTGCCATATTTGTTTTGCTTGTCATTTCCAAATCGTGCATCCGATTCCGGTGATCTTTATATCGATTTAGACCGAAATCAACTCCTCTTTCCAGTGGCACTCTTGGTTTTCCAATTTGAGGCCAGGTTCAATCTTTCCTTTCCGAAGCATGCATATGCATTGCATATCACATCCCGCATATCATGCCATGTTTTGCATCATGTTGCTTGTGCTTTGCACGTGGTTGATTGTGTCTCCCTTTGCTTGCTGTTCTTGCTTGGGTAGAGCTGGGAGATGAGTACGTGATCGAGGAGCCCGTTGAGTACGCTTACGAGGTTCAAGATTTCGTCTTCTCGAAGAAATTTGCAGGCAAGATGACCATACCATCGAAATCACTTCTATCTTTGCTTGCTAGATGCTCGCTCTTTTGCCATGCCTATGCTATGATACCTACCACTTGATTATCATGCCTCCCATATTGCCATGTCAAACCTCTAACCCACCTTGTCCTAGCAAACCGTTGTTTGGCTATGTTACTGCTTTGCTCAGCCCCTCTTATAGCGTTGTTAGTTGCAGGTGAAGATTGGAGTTTGTTCCTTGTCGGAACATGGATATTTTGTTGGGATATCACAATATCTCTTATTTAATTAATGCACCTATATACTTGGTAAAGGGTGGAAGGCTCGGCCTTATGCCTGATGTTTTGTTCCACTCTTGCCGCCCTGTCATACTGGTGTTATGTTCCTTGATTTTGCGTTCCTTACACGGTTGGGTTATAATGGGAACCCCTTGACAGTTCGCCTTGAATAAAACTCCTCCAGCAAGGCCCAACATTGGTTTTACCATTTGCCACCTAGCCTTTTTTCCCTTGGGTCGGCCAACCAAGGGTCATATTTATTTTAACCCCCCCGGGCCAGTGCTCCTCTGAGTGTTGGTCCAACTTGTCAGCCGCTGGTGGCCACCAAGGGCAACTCTGGGCTGGCCTACCGGAAGTTTGGACAATCTGGTGTGCCTTGAGAATGAGATATGTGCATCTCCTATCGGGATTTGTCGGCACATTCGGGTGGCTTTGCTGGTCTTTTTTGACCATTGTTGAAATGTCTTGTAACCGGGATTCCGAGCCTGATCGGGTCTTCCTGGGAGAAGGAATATCCTTCGTTGACCGTGAGAGCTTGTGATATGCTAAGTTGAGACACCCCTGCAGGGTTTTGAACTTTCGAAAGCCATGCTCGCGGTTATGGGCAGATGGGAATTTGTTAATGCCCGGTTGTAGAAAACTTGAGACTTATCTTAATTAAAATACATCAACCGCGTGTGTAGCCGTGATGGTCTCTTTCCGGCGGAGTCCGGGAAGTGAACACGGTGTTGGAGTTATGCTTGAACGTAAGTAGTCTCAGGATCACTTCTTGATCATAGATTTCTCGAACGTGCTTTGCCTTCTCTTCTCGCTCTCATTTGCGTATGATAGCCACCATATATGCTAGTGCTTGCTGCAGCTCCACCTCATACCCATTTACCTACCTATAAGCTTAAATAGTCTTGATCGCGAGGGTGTGAGATTGCTGAGTCCCCGTGACTCACAAATACTTCCAAAACCAGTTTGCAGGTGCCGATGATACCGTGCAGGTGACGCAACCGAGCTCAAGGAGGAGCTGGATGAAGATCGTGTTCGTTGTGTTGTTTCGTTTCAGTTGATCAGTAGTGGAGCCCAGTTGGGGCGATCGAGGATCTGTAGCATTAGGGGTAGTCTTCTTTTATTTGGTTCTGTAGTCGGACCTTGATTGTATCTGGATGATGTAATGCTTTATTCATGTATTGTGTGAAGTGGCGATTGTAAGCCAACCCTGTATCTCTTTATTATTCAGTACATGGGATGTGTAAATATTACCCCTCTTGCGACATTGCCTTCAATGCGGTTATGCCTTTAAGTCGTGCTCCGACACGTGGGCGATATAGCCGCATCGAGGGTGTTACACACCCACCCTATTATTTGCTATCTTGAGAGAAGCCTCTAGTGAAACCTATGGCCCCGGGGTCTATTTTCCATCATATAAGTTTTCGATCTACTATTTTGCAATCTTTTACTTTCCGATCTATAAACCAAAAACCCCAAAAATATTTACTTTATCTTTTGTTTAGTTTTATCTATCTCTATCAGATCTCACTTTTGCAAGTGACCGTGAAGGGATTGACAACCCCTTTATCGCGTTGGGTTCAAGTGTTTTATTGTCTATGCAGGTATTGGTGATTTGTGCGTTGTCTTCTACTGGATTGATACCTTGGTTCTCTAACTGAGGGAAATAATTTTTTGAACATTAAAACAACATGAGAGGCTCCTACTGTTGCTTTAATAAATGAAAGGGCAATTACAATTTACTTTTTGTGTGAGCCAAAGGGCTAACCAGTAAAAGGAAGAGAAGGCTGCATTTTATACAGAGGTGTTTTATACTGAGGGAAATACTTATCTCTACTTTGCTCATCACCCTTTCCTCTTGAAGGAAAAAACCAACGCAAGCTCAAGAAATAGCACAACATAACAATGGATGAAGAGGGACTAATGTAGAGAAATATCAGCGTTGTGCAAAAACAATTCATTGTGCTTTTCTTCTTGATTGTTGTCTATTCTTGTACTACCCTATTCTCCTCCAAAAACACTTGTCTTGGACGAGCAATTGTGTAGAAGAAAAGGCAGAGAACCTTTGCTTTTCTCAGTGATTGAAATATATCAACGACATTAACAACAAGAGCATAGATATATCTGGAGCTTTTGCTCAAAAAGTTGGTTCTTGTTGTATATTTGATCTACATTGATGTTTCTTGTTGCTAGACCCCTTGAAGCTATTTATTATGTGATTATTCAGATTGTTTTGTTGCTAGACCTCTTGAATCTGTTTGCTACGTGCTAAATCACACTGTTGACGGTTATGTTGCTAGCTGTTTGTTCTTCTACCCGCTTGTTCTTTTCGAAGAACTCTCACTTGGACGTATTCAATTTGCCTAGTATCAAATATTCTCATCTGGGATCTAACAACAAATAAAAAGGTGACACTAGCTTTACTTATCAAAAAAGTTTTGTGTTAAGTTGCACGGAGATAGGAACTTAATATTGTGAGACTGTACTAGTAAGTTAATATGATTGAAACTTAAGTAATTCATCAGTTTGATCTATTTATTCATTGTAGTTCGTACCCACTAATATTAAAAATACCCTGATGTACAATCACTACTAGGAAAGTGATTATATATATGTGGTGACTGTGTTAGAGCATCTACAGCCGGACTTGACAAATCCGACCCCTCAAACGTCCGCGGACGCGCCCGGTCGTGTTCGTGAACAGTGACCGGGCACGCCTCAAAAAATGCATTCCATATCAGGATACCACAAATTAAAAACCTCAAATCCATATTATTACATGCAACATGAAACCTAATCTAAATGGAGCTCGCCTGGTGCCGCTCCCCGCTCGCCCTGGCCATGTCTAGTAACACTATGTAACACCCCCAATATATTTTGTATAGATCGTTACTAGGGGGTGTAGAATAAGTTATTCTACACTCACGCTTAGTTTAGCGTTACTCTATACATATATATATATATACATACATAAATATATTGACAGTTTAAATTGAGTGGACCATGCCTATACCACAATTATGGGACCCAGAAAGCTCAACACTCTACAAGGGAATGCCAGCTCAACGAACAACTTATCAGGAAGAAGGGGAACAACCCTGGCAGAGGTGATGTCGTAGTCAACGATGCAACACTTCCAGCCCCTGTGGTTCACTAAGACTAGCAGCCGCACAACACAGGGCAGCGAGCCTTCCCAAAGGACGTATGAAGAGTCAATATGATCACAGAAGAATAAAGGCCACAAAGGCACATATGCTGAGATCACCACACACACGCCAGGTGACACAGTCGATTCCTGGAGTGGCCGGAACAAACAATCTCCTTTCGAAGAGAAGACCATCTCATCGGCAACCCGGCAGACTACGTCTCAAAGCAAAAAGTCGTGCGGGGACATGCGAGGGGAGGTCGAACCGACAAATCTCCCTTTTTTTAGAATCACCGGGGGCGGAGTCCCTTCACCTGAATATATTGCTCAAAGTGGCCATAATGCCAGGAGAGTGATCCAGTTTATAAGGAAAACCGGATCGAAAACCTTAACAAATTGACCCCGTTTATGAGGAAACCGAGCCGAAAACCAGACAAGTAACAAGTGTTACAAGAAAAGGAGAGGAACATGACGCCCAACATAAGGCAAGACCTAGCTAGCAACTAACAGGACCAGGTAGATGAGGGGTACATCGAGGGATCACAATACCAGAACTCTATAAACAGCCTAACGCACCGCACCAGCGTGCGTATCAAACCCCACGGCACAACAGAGGAGCATCCACAATCAACGAGTGCCAACGCTTAACACGAACCTTGACTGAGAGCTCTGCCACGGAAGTTCAAGAGGATTAGCAAGTCGGGGAGGCGTCATTGCGTCGTCATTGAGCAAAGATGAGCCAAGACTAGACCAAGAGCCCGAGGCTCACCTCAATAGAACAGGGTCTTGAGCATGCATAATAGCAGGCCGGAGACCACACGTAGGACAGCCGAAGAGAAACACCTGAAGAAGAAACACCACCCTCGGTCCTGAGCAGGCCACACCACCACCACGCGAACCACCCTCAACCAGACGCAGCAACTGAAGCCGTTGTTTGGGTCTCCAAGATGACGCCTCCAAGGAGGTAGTGTTGTCGAGGACACAACATCTCCATTCGATCCGGCAAGCCCGATCTCAGGTTTTCATACGGAGACCACAAAGCAAAGTATTGTAGGTGCTAGAGCTCCACAACGGCACCTCCTGCAAGGAAAACGACATCCATAGACATTGTTGCCGCTGGCATCGACTTAGTCGATGTAGGGTTCTCACCCGGAGTTTGAGCACATCCCTACAATAAGACGACAACCGACCACTACCACCATTGAACCCTTCAAAAGACGAAGAAGCACGACAAGCCGCCGGAGCCAACCGCACCTTGCGGAGACCACCAACAACCAAACGTCAGCACTAGGCGCCAGATCCATCAACGGCCACCCGAGCGCAGGCCACCGGACGCAGCGCAGGCCACCATGCCCTTCCGAGCACCATGCCGGCAAGGAGCAGAGGAGCACTGCCCGAGGCCAGGAACCACCATGGTTCGGGTTGCAGCCATACATCAGGTGTGCCAACACGCCCCACGCGCGCCACTGCACACCCGTCAGGGACCAAAACCGAAGCGCCGCCACGTTAACAGAAAGCAGTGAGATCAAGACCGGCTGCAGCAGAATCGCCACCACCCCCACCACCTCCACAAGCGCCACCATCCATCTCTGCCCCAAGCCGGACGACCATGGGCCGATTGAAGCATCACATTAGCACATCCGCAAGTCAGCCCCGCCACAGCGCCAAAACACCACACCACCGCCACCACTAGCCGGAATGACCGCAGTCCCCCAACCACCACCCTCACCGGCCGGAGACCCGCACGGTCCAGATCTTGTTGCCTGAGCAGCCGCCACATGGAGCCAGGAGCACCCACGATCACCATGCGAGGAGAGGCAATGCGGGAGCAGCCGGGAGGTGCTGCGCCCATGCATGGGCGCCGGCCAATGAGCCGCGCCGTCACCCGCACGCGCTGGCCCAGATCGGGCCTGCACCATCGCCGTGCAGATGCAGCCCACCCACGCAGCCCCAGCTCCACCTCGTGCCAAGGCTGACGCCCCGAGCCGCCCCTTCGCGCCCGAGGGGAAGCCGCCGCCGCCGCCCGCCTCCGAGCGGCCAGATCTAGCACGGCCCGTCGCCCTCCTCTGGCAACGAGACGGCCGCGAGGATCAGCAGATGCGCCCTGCCACCACCTGATACGTCTCCGTCGTATCTACTTTTTCAAACACTTTTGCCCTTATTTTGGACTCTAACTTGCATGATTTGAATGGAACTAACCCGGACTGACGCTATTTTCAGCAGAATTACCATAGTGTTATTTATGTGCAGAAACAAAAGTTCTCGGAATGACCTGAAACTTCACGGAGCAAATTTTTGGAAAATATAAAAAATACCTGCAAAAGATGAAGGCCAGGGGGCCCACCACCTGTCCACGAGGGTGGGGCCTAGGGCGCGCCCCCTACCTCGTGGCCCCCCTGGAGCTCCTCCGACTACAACTCCAACTCTATATATTGTGTTTCCGGGAGAAAAAACAGAGACAAAATTCATCGCGTTTTACGATACGGAGCCGCTGCCAAGCCCTAAAACCTCTCGGGAGGGCTGATCTAGAGTCTGTTCGGGGCTCCGAAGAGGGGAATCCATCGCCATCGTCATCATCAACCATCCTCCATCACCATTTTCATGATGCTCACCGCCATGTGTGAGTAATTCCATCGTAGGCTTGCTGGATGGTGATGGGTTGGATGGGATCTATCATGTAATCGAGTTAGTTTTGTTAGGATTTGATCCCTAGTATCCACTATGTTCTGAGATTGATGTTGCTATGACTTTGCTATGCTTAATGCTTGTCACTAGGGACCCGAGTGCCATGATTTCAGATCTGAACCTATTGTGTTTTCATCAATATATGAGTGCTCTTGATCCTATCTTGCAAGTCTATAGTCACCTATTATGTGTTATGATCCGTTAACCCCGAAGTGACAATAATCGGGATACTTACCGGTGATGACCGTAGTTTGAGGAGTTCATGTATTCACTATGTGTTAATGCTTTGTTCCGGTTCTCTATTAAACGGAGGCCTTAATATCCCTTAGTTTCCGTAAGGACCCCGCTGCCACGGGAGGGTAGGACATAAGATGTCATGCAAGTTCTTTTCCATAAGCACGTATGACTATATTCAGAATACATGCCTACATTATATCAATGAACTGGAGCTAGTTCTGTGTCACCCTAGGTTATGACTGTTACATGATGAATCGCATCTGGCATAATTCTCCATCACTGATCCATTGCCTACGAGCTTTCCATATATTGTTCTCTGCTTATTTACTTTCCCGTTGCTATTGCTATCATCACTACAAAATACCAAAAACATTACTTTTACTACTGTTACCTTTTGTTACCGTTACCACTACTATCATATTACTTTGCTCCAGATACTAAGTTTCCAGGTGTGGTTGAATTGACAACTCAGCTGCTAATACTTGAGAATATTCTTTGGCTACCCTTGTGTCGAATCAATAAATTTTGGTTGAATACTCTACCCTCGAAAACTGTTGCGATCCCCTATACTTGTGGGTTATCAAGACTATTTTTTGGCGTCGTTGCCAGGGAGCATATCTCTATACTTTGAGTCACTTGGGATTTATATCTGCTTATCATTATGAAGAACTTGAGAGATCCAAAAACCAAGATTTATCCCTCAACTACGAGGGGACCTAAGGAACTGCCATCTAGCTCTGCACTTGATTCACCTTCTGTTTTGAGTAAGCTTGCGACACCTAAACCTGCTACTGCTATTCGTTCTGATATGTCGCATGTTATTGATGATGCTACTTCTACTATGCATGATACTTATGATGAAACTACTTCTATGCTTGATACTACTGTGCCACTTGGTGAATTTCTTGATGAACAACTTGCTAGGGCTAGAGAGATTGAAAATATTGAATCTGATAATACTGATGAAAGTGATGATGAAGAATCACTTGTTATTCCTGAGGGTTATGTTTTTGATCAAGAAGCTTCTTTAGCTATTTTAGCTTGCAAAGATACATACGAACTTAAGAGGTTATTAGCTGAATGGAACAAGCAATCTCTAAATGCTAGAATGAAACCTGACCCTGCTTTTGCTACTTCTGTGTTACTGATAAGGATTATGAATTCTCTATTGAACCTAATATAATTACTTTAGTTGAATCTGATCCTTTTCATGGCTATGAATCTGAAACTGTTGTGGCACATCTTATTAAATTAAATGATATAGCCACCCTGTTCACTACTGATGAGAGAACTCGTTACTTTTATATCCTTAAAATATTTCCTTTCTCATTAAAGGGTGATGCTAAGATATGATTTAATTCTCTTGATCCTGGTTGTGTGCGTAGTCCCCAGGATATGATTTATTACTTCTCTGCTAAATATTTCCCTGCTCAGAAGAAACAAGCTGCTTTAAGGGATATATATAATTTTGTGCAAATTGAAGAAGAGAGTCTCCCACAATCTTGGGGGAGGCTTCTCCAATTACTTAATGCTTTGCCTGATCATCCTCTTAAGAAAAATGAAATACTTGATATCTTTTATAATGGACTAACCGATGCCTTGAGAGATTACCTGGATAGTTGTGCTGGTTCTGTTTTCAGGGAAATAACACCGGATGAAGCTGAAATTCTATTGAATAATATGTTGACAAATGAAAATAATTGGACACCTCCGGAGCCAACTCCTGAGCCTATTCCTAAACCAACTCCGAAGAAGAGGGGTATTCTATTTCTCAGTCCTGAAGATATGCAAGAGGCAAAGAAATCTATGAAAGAAAAAGTGTAACACCCTGATAATCATGCTACAGTAATCCCACACTAATGGTGCCATGTCACCATGGATACTGTTGTTAACCTCGCGATGATTCAAAACCGATTCAAACTCAAATTTGAAATTAAGTCAAACGATAAAAGTTTTCAAATGTTAAAACAGAAATGTTTGGTTTGTGCATAATATTACATAGTTAATTATGGTGAAGAAAACACATGTTTAGAAAATGCATAAATATTTTAAATTGAATTAAAACAGAAAAGGAAAAATGAATAAAACAAAAGGAATAAAACAAAAAAACAAAAGACCAAAAAAGAAAAAGGAAAAGAAGAGAAACCCCCCTGGGCCGTGGCCCAACTGGGCCAACCCACCAGGCCCAGCCGGCCACCCACTCCCCCCCACTCCCCCAGAAGCCCGAACCGCCACCGACACCCCAACTCCTCCCCCCGCAAAATATCTTCCTCCCCCTCTCTCCCGATTGGATCGGGAGGAGACCGCCGATCCCCGCCGCCCGGAGCTGCGTCGCCGCCTCCACCTCGCCGGACCTCCCCACCGGTTGCTACCCCTACACACGTCGTCTCCGTCCTTCCTCCCCGCGCCCTACTGCCTCGAACCCTACGACCCCCCGTGAGCGTCCCCTCTCTTCCTCCCTGCGCACGCACTCGAACCCCCGTGCCGCACGCCGCACGCCCGAATCCGCGTCTGGCCGCGCTCAGCGCGCCATAGCCTCTTCTCCCTCCCGCGGCGCCATCCTCCGCTGGCCCCGCCCGCTGCCACTTCACTGCTGCTTGCCGCCATACCTGCTACCACCGCCGCGCGTGCTCTCCGGCAGCCGTCGACTCCCGAGCGCGTCTGCAGCCTCGCTCACGCACATGCAGCAGCTCGCCGTGCCCGCGCCTCCCCGCAGCTGCCTTGCTCAACACGCTGCTGCTCTCGCTCGTCGCGTGCCATGCCCAGCCGCGCGTGCCTCGCCTCCGCGAGCCCCGCTCGCCAGCGCAGTCCCCTGCGCTCCCCTGCTTCACCGGTCCGACGCCGCCCTGCCCCCTCTGCGCCCCGAGCGGCCACTGCTACGTCTTGAGCTTGCGTTGGTTTTCCCCGAAGAGGAAGGGATGATGCAGCAGAGTAGCGTAAGTATTTCCCTCCGTTTTTGAGAACCAAGGTATCAATCCAGTAGGAGGGCATGCTCAAGTCCCTCGTACTTGCACAAAACGATAGCTACTCGCAACCAACGCGATTAGGGGTTGTCAATCCCTTCACGATCACTTACGAGAGTGAGATCTGATAGATATAATATTTTTGGTATTTTTGGTTTAAAGATGCAAAGTAAAAGTAAAAAAGCAAAGCAAGATTAAAGTGATGGAGATTGATATGATGAGAATAGACCTGGGGGCCATAGGTTTCACTAGTGGCTTCTCTCAAGAGCATAAGTATTCTACGGTGGGTGAACAAATTACTGTTGAGCAATTGATAGAATTGAGCATAGTTATGAGAATATCTAGGCATGATCATGTATATAGGCATCACGTCCGTGACAAGTAGACCGAAATGATTCTGCATCTACTATTATTACTCCACTCATCGACCGCTATCTAGCATGCATCTAGAGTATTAAGTTAAAAATAGAGTAACGCTTTAAGCAAGATGACATGATGTAGAGAGATAAATTCATGCAATATGAAATAAACCCCATCTTGTTATCCTCGATGGCAACGATGCAATATGTGCCTTGCTGCCCCTTCTGTCACAGGGAAAGGACACCGCAAGATCGAACCCAAAGCTAAGCACTTCTCCGATGGCAAGAACTACCAATCTAGTTGGCCAAACCAAACGGATAATTCGAAGAGACTTGCAAAGATAACCAATCATACATTAAAGAATTCAGAGAATATTCAAATATTATTCATAGATAGACTTGATCATAAACCCACAATTCATCGGTCTCAACAAACACACCGCAAAAAGAAGATTACATCGAATAGATCTCCATAAGAGAGGGGGAGAACTTTGTATTGAGATTCAAAGAGAGAGAAGAAGCCATCTAGCTACTAACTATGGACCCGAAGATCTGAGGTAAACTACTCACACTTCATCGGAGAGGCTATGATGATGTAGAAGCCCTCCATGATGACGGCCCTCTTCCGGTGGAGCTCCGAAACAAGCCCCAAGATGGGATCTCGTGGATACAGAAAGTTGCGGCGGTGGAATTAGGTTTTTGGCTCCATATCTGTTTGTTTGGGGGGTACGTAGGTATATATAGGAGGAAGGAGTACGTCGGTGGAGCTCCGAGGGGCCCACGAGGCAGGGGGGCGCGCCCTAGGGGGGGCGCCCCCACCCTCGTGACCGCCTCTTTTGTTCCTTGGAGCAGGGTCCAAGTCTCCTGGATCACGTTCGGTGAGAAAATCACGTTCCTGAAGGTTTTATTCCGTTTGGACTCCGTTTGATATTCCGTTTCTTCAAAACACTGAAATAGGCAAAAAAACAGCAATTCTGGGTTGGGCCTCCGGTTAATAGGTTAGTCTAAAAAATAATATAAAAGTGGAAAATAAAGCCCAATATAGTCCAAAACAGTAGATAATATAGCATGGAGCAATCAAAAATTATAGATACGTTGGAGACGTATCTGAAGGAAATATGCCTTAGAGGCAATAATAAAGTTACTGTTTATTTCCTTATATCATGATAAATGTTTATTATTCATGCTAGACTTGTATTAACCGGAAACATAATACATGTGTGAATACATAGACAAACAGAGTGTCACTAGTATGCCTCTACTTGACTAGCTCGTTAATCGAAGATGGTTATGTTTCCTAACCATGAACAAAAGAGTTGTTATTTGATTAACGGGATCACATCATTAGAAGAATGATGTGATTGACATGACCCATTCCATTAGCTTAACACCCGATCGTTTAGTATGTTGCTATTGCTTTCTTCATGACTTATACATGTACCTATGACTATGAGATTATGCAACTCCCGTTTGCCGGAGGAACACTTTGTGTGCTACCAAACGTCACAATGTAAATGGGTGATTATAAAGGATCTCTACAGGTGTCTCCGAAGGTACATGTTGGGTTGGCGTATTTCGAGATTAGGATTTGTCACTCCGATTGTCGGAGAGGTATCTCTGGGCCCTCTCGGTAATACACATCACATAAGCCTTGCAAGCATTGCAACTAATGAGTTAGTTGCGAGATGATGTATTATGAAACGAGTAAAGAGACTTGCCGGTAACGAGATTGAACTAGGTATTGAGATACCAACGATCGAATCTCGGGCAAGTAACATACCGATGACAAAGGGAACAAAGTATGTTGTTATGCGGTCTGACCGATAAAGATCTTTGTAGAATATGTGGGAGCCAATATGAGCATCCAGGTTCCGCTATTGGTTATTGACCGGAGACATGTCTCGGTCATGTCTACATTGTTCTCGAACCCGTAGGGTCCGCACGCTTAACGTTAGGATGACAGTTTCATTATGAGTTTATATATTTTGATGAACCGAAGTTTGTTCAGAGTCCCGGATGTGATCATGGACATGATGAGGAGTCTCGAAATGGTCAAGACATAAATATTGATATATTGGAAACCTATGTTTGGACATCGGAAGTGTTCCGGGGGAAATCGGCATTTTACTGGAGTACCGGGAGGTTACCGGAACCCCCCGGTAACCTAATGGGCCTTAATGGGCCTAGTGGAAGAAGAGGAGAGGAGGCCTAGGGGCTGCCGCGCCCCCCTCTCCCCCAAGTCCGAATTGGACAAGGAGGGGGGGCGGCCCCCCTTTCCTTTCTTCCCTCTCCTCCTTCCCCCAAGTCCTAATCCAACTAGGGAATGGTGGGGAGTCCTACTCCCGGTAGGAGTAGGACTCCTCTGGCGCGCCTCCTCCTAGGGCTGGCCGCACCCCCCCTTTGCTCCTTTATATACGAAGGCAGGGGGCACCTCTAGACACACAAGTTGATCCTCGTGATCATTTTCTTAGCCGTGTGCGGTGCCCCCTTCCACCATACTCCTCGATAATATTGTAGCAGTGCTTAGGCGAAGCCCTGCGATGGTAGAACATCAAGATCGTCACCACGTCGTCGTGCTGACGGAACTCTTCCCCGATACTTTGCTGGATCGAAGTCTGGGGATCGTCATCGAGCTGAACGTGTGCTAAAACTCAGAGGTGCCGTAGTTTCGGTGCTTGATCGGTCGGGCCCTGAAGACATATGACTACATCAACCGCGTTGTCATAACGCTTCCGCTGTCGGTCTACGAGGGTACGTAGACAACACTCTCCCCTCTCGTTGCTATGCATCACCATGATCTTGCGTGTGCGTAGGAATTTTTTTGAAATTACTACATTCCCCAACAGTGGTATCAGAGCCTAGGTTTTATGTGTTGATGTTATATGCACGAATAGAACACAAGTGAGTTGTGGGCGATATAAGTCATACTGCTTACCAGCATGTCATACTTTGGTTCGGCGGTATTGTTGGCTGAAGCGGCCCAACCGACATTACGCGTACGCTTACGCGAGACTGGTTCTACCGACGTGCTTTGCACACAGGTGGCTGGCGGGTGTCAGTTTCTCCAACTTTAGTTGAACCGAGTGTGGCTATGCCCGGTCCTTGTGAAGGTTAAAACAACACCAACTTGACAAACTACCGTTGTGGTTTTGATGCGTAGGTAAGATTGGTTCTTGCTTAAGCCCGTAGCAGCCACGTAAAACTTGCAACAAACAAAGTAGAGGACGTCTAACTTGTTTTTGCAGGGCATGTTGTGATGTGATATGGTCAAGACATGATACTAAATTTTATTGTATGAGATGATCATGTTTTGTAACCGAGTTATCAGCAACTGGCAGGAGCCATATGGTTGTCGCTTTATTGTATGCAATGCAATTGCGCTGTAATGCTTTACTTTATCACTAAACGGTAGTGATAGTCGTGGAAGCATAAGATTGGCGAGACGACAACAATGCTACGATGGTGATCAAAGTGTCACGCCGGTGACGACGGTGATCATGATGGTGCTTCAAAGGTGGAGATCGCAAGCACAAGATGATGATGGCCATATCATATCACTTATATTGATTGCATGTGATGTTTATCTTTTATGCATCTTATCTTGCTTTGATTGACGGTAGCATTTTAAGATGATCTCTCACTAATTATCAAGAAGTGTTCTCCCTGAGTATGCACCATTGCGAAAGTTCTTCGTGCTGAGACACCACATGATGATCGGGTGTGATAGGCTCTACATTCAAATACAACGGGTGCAAAACAGTTGCACATGCGGAATACTGAGGTTATACTTGACGAGCCAAGCGTATACAGATATGGCCTCGGAACATGGAGACCAAAAGGTCGAACGTGAATCATATAGTAGATATGATCAACATAGTGATGTTCACCATTGAAAACTACTCCATCTCACGTGATGATCGGACATGGTTTAGTTGATTTGGATCACGTGATCACTTAGATGACTAGAGAGATGTCTGTCTAAGTGGGAGTTCTTAAGTAATATGATTAATTGAACTTAAATTTATCATGAACTTAGTCCTGGTAGTATTTTGCAAATCATGCTATAGATCAATAGCTCGCGTTATTGCTTCCCTGTGTTTATTTTGATATTTTCCTAGAGAAAATTGTGTTGAAAGATGTTAGTAGCAATGATGCGGATTGGATCCGTGATCTGAGGTTTATCCTCATTGCTGCACAGAAGAATTATGTCCTTGATGCACCGCTAGGTGACAGACCTATTACAGGAGCAGATGCAGACGTTATGAACGTTTGGCTAGCTAAATATGATGACTACTTGATAGTTTAGTGCACCATGCTTAATGGCTTAGAATCGGGACTTCAAAGACGTTTTGAACATCATGGACCATATGAGATGTTCCAGGAGTTGAAGTTAATATTTCAAGCAAATACCCGAGTTGAGAGATATGAAGTCTTGCACAAGTTCTATAGCTAAAAGATGGAGGAGAATCGCTCAACTAGTGAGCATGTGCTCAGATTGTCTGGGTACTACAATCGCTTGAATATGATGGGAGTTAATCTTCCAGATAAGATAGTGATTGACAAAATTCTCTAGTCACCATCACCAAGTTAGTAGAACTTCGTGATGAACTATAGTATGCAAGGGATGAAGAAAACGACTCCCGAGCTTTTCATGATGATGAAATCGATGAAGGTAGAAATCAAGAAAGAGCATCAAGTGTTTATGGTTGACAATATCACTAGTTTCAAGAAAAGGGCAAAGGGAAAAAGGGGAACTTCAAGAAAAACAACAAGCAAGTTGATGCTCAAGTGAAGAAGCCCAAGTTTGGTCCTAAGCCTGAGACTAAGTGCTTCTACTGCAAAGGGACTGGTCACTGGAAGCGGAACTACCCCAAGTAATTGGCGGATAAGAACGATGGCAAAGTGAACATAAGTATATTTGATATACATGTTATTGATGTGTACTTTACTAGTATTTATAGCAACCCCTCAGTATTAGATACTAGTTCAATTGCTAAGATTAGTAACTCGAAACGGGAGTTGCAGAATAAACAGAGACTAGCTAAGGGTGAAGTGACGATGTATGTTGGAAGTGGTTCCAAGATTGATATGATCATCATCGCACACTCCCTATACTTTCGGGATTAGTGTTGAACATAAATAAGTGTTATTTGGTGTTTGCGTTGAGCATGAATATGATTTGATCATGTTTATTGTAGTACAGTTATTCATTTAAGTAAGAGAATAAATTGTTGTTTTGTTTACATTAATAAAACCTTATATATGGTTACACACCCAATGAAAATGGTTCATTGGATCTCGACCGTAGTGATACACATATTCATAATATTGAAACCAAAAGATGCAAAGTTAATAATGATAGTGCAACTTATTTGTGGCACTGCCGTTTAGGTCATATTGGTGTAAAGTGCATGAAGAAACTCCATGCTGATGGGATTTTGGAATCACTTGATTATGAATCACTTGGTGCTTGCGAACCATGCCTTATGGGCAAGATGACTAAAGACTCCGTTCTCCGGAACAATGGAGCGAGCAACAGATTTGTTGGAAATCATACATACTAATGTATGTGGTCTGATGAATATTAAAGCTCGCGACAAGTATCATTATTTTCTGACCTTCACATATGATTTAAGCAGATATGGGTATATCTACTTGATGAAACATAAGTCTGAAAAGTTCAAAGTATTTCAGAGTGAAGTGGAAAATCATCGTGACAAGAAAAAATAAAGTTTCTATGATCTGATCGCAGAGACGAATATTTGAGTTACGAGTTTGGTGTACATTTGAAACAATGCGGAATAGTTTCGCAACTCACGCCACCCGGAACACCACAGCGTAATGGTGTGTCCGAACGTCGTAATCGTACTTTACTAGATATGGTGCGATCTATGATGTCTCTTACTGATTTACCGCTATCGTTTTGGGGTTATGCTTTAGAGACGGCCGCATTCACGTTAAATAGGGCACCATCAAAATCCGTTGAGACGACGCCTTATGAACTGTGGTTTGGCAAGAAACCAAACTTGTCATTTCTGAAAGTTTGGGGTTGCGATGCTTATGTGAAAAAGCTTCAACCTGATAAGCTCGAACCCAAATCGGAAAAATGTGTCTTCATAGGATATCCAAAGGAAACTATTGGATACACCTTCTATCATAGATCCGAAGGCAAAACTTTTGTTGCAAAATTCGGAAACTTTCTAGAGAAGGAGTTTTCTCTCGAAATAAGTGAGTGAGAGGAAAGTAGAACTTGATGAGGTAACTGTACCTGCTCCCTTATTGGAAAGTAGTATATCACAGAAACCAGTTTCTGTGACACCTACACCAATTAGTGAGGAAGCTAATGATGATGATCATGAAACTTCAGAACAAGATACTACTGAACCTCGTAGATCAACCATAATAAGATCCGCACCAGAGTGGTATGGTAATCCTGTTCTGGAAGTCATGCTACTAAATCATGATGAACCTACGAACTATGGAGAAGCTATGGTGAGCCCAGATTCCGCAAAATGGCTTGAAGCCATGAAATCTGAGATGGGATCCATGTATGAGAACAAAGTATGGACTTTGGTTGACTTGCCCAATGATCGGCAAGCAATTGAGAATAAATGGATCTTCAAGAAGAAGACTGACGCTGACGGTAATGTTACTGTCTACAAAGCTCGACTTGTCGCAAAAGGTTTTCGACAAGTTCAAGGGATTGACTACGATGAGACCTTCTCACCCGTAGCGATGCTTAAGTCTGTCCGAATCATGTTAGCAATTGCCGCATTTTATGATTATGAAATTTGGCAGATGGATGTCAAAACTGCATTCCTGAATGGATTTCTGGAAGAAGAGTTGTATATGATGCAGCCAGAAGGTTTTGTCGATCCAAAGGGAGCTAACAAAGTGTGCAAGCTCTAGCGATCCATTTATGGACTGGTGCAAGCCTCTCGGAGTTGGAATATACGCTTTGATGAGTTGATCAAAGCATATAGTTTTATACAGACTTGCGGTGAAGCCTGTATTTACAAGAAAGTGAGTGGGAGAACTACAACATTTCTGATAAGTATATGTGAATGACATATTGTTGATCGGAAATAATGTAGAATTATTCTGCAAAGCATAAAGGAATTTTTTGAAAGAAGTTTTTCAAAAAAAGACCTTGGTGAAGCTGCTTACATATTAAGCATCAAGATCTATAGAGATAGATCAAGACGCTTGATAAGTTTTTTCAATGAGTACATACCTTGACAATATTTTGAAGTAGTTCAAAAATGTAACAGTCAAAGAAAGAGTTCTTGGCTGTGTTACAAGGTGTGAAATTGAGTAAGACTCAAAGCCCGACCACGGAAGAAGATAGAAAGAGAATGAAAGTCATTCCCTATGCCTCAGCCATAGGTTCTATAAAGTATGCCATGCTGTGTACCAGATCTATTGTATACCCTACACTGTGTTAAGCAAGGGAGTACAATAGTGATCTAAGAGTAGATCACTGGACATCGGTCAAAATTATCCTTAGTGGAATAAGGAAATATTTCTCAATTATGGAGGTGACAAAAGGTTCATCGTAAAAAGTTACGTCGATGCAAGTTTTGACATAGATCTGGATGACTCTAAGTCTCGATCTAGATACATATTGAAAGTGGGAGCAATTAGCTAGAGTAGCTCCGTGCAGAGCATTGTAGACATAGAATTCGCAAAATACTTACGGATCTGTATGTGACAGACCCGTTGACTAAAATTATCTCACAAGCAAAACATGATCACAACTTAGTACTCTTTGGGTGTTAATCACATAAGCGATGTGAACTAGATTACTAACTCTAGTAAACCCTTTGGGTATAGGTCACATGACGATGTGAACTATGGGTGTTAATCACATGGTGATGTGAACTATTAGTGTTGAATCACATGGCGATGTGAACTAGATTATTGACTCTAGTGCAAGTGGGAGACTGAAGGAAATATGCCCTAGAGGCAATAATAAAGTTATTGTTTATTTCCTTATATCATGATAAATGTTTATTATTCATGCTAGAATTGTATTAACCGGAAACATAATACATGTGTGAATACATAGACAAACAGAGTGTCACTAGTATGCCTCTACTTGACTAGCTCGTTAATCAAAGATGGTTATGTTTCCTAACCATGAACAAAAGAGTTGTTATTTGATTAACAGGATCACATCATTAGAATAATGATGTGATTGACATGACCCATTCCATTAGCTTAGCACCCGATCGTTTAGTATGTTGCTATTGCTTTCTTCATGACTTATACATGTTCCTATGACTATGAGATTATGCAACTCCCGTTTGCCGGAGGAACACTTTGTGTGCTACCAAACGTCACAATGTAAATGGGTGATTATAACGGAGCTCTACAGGTGTCTCCAAAGGTACATGTTGGGTTGGAGTATTTCGAGATTAGGATTTGTCACTCTGATTGTTGGAGAGGTATCTCTGGGCCCTCTCGGTAATACACATCACATAAGCCTTGCAAGCATTGCAACTAATGAGTTAGTTGCGAGATGATGTATTACGAAACGAGTAAAGAGACTTGCCTGTAACGAGATTGAACTAGGTATTGAGATACCGACGATCGAATCTCGGGCAAGTAACATACCGATGACAAAGGGAACAAAGTATGTTATTATGCGGTCTGACCGATAAAGATCTTCGTAGAATATGTGGGAGCCAATATGAGCATTCAGGTTCCGCTATTGGTTATTGACCGGAGACATGTCTCGGTCATGTCTACATTGTTCTCAAACCCGTAGGGTCCGCACGCTTAACGTTATGATGATAGTTTCATTATGAGTTTATATATTTTGATGAACCGAAGTTTGTTCGGAGTCCCGGATGTGATCGCAGACATGACGAGGAGTCTCAAAATGGTCGAGACATCAAGATTGATATATTGGAAGCCTATGTTTGGACATCGGAAGTGTTCCGGGTGAAATCGGCATTTTACCGGAGTACCGGGAGGTTACCGGAACCCCCCGGTAACCTAATGGGTCTTAATAGGCCTAGTGGAGGAAGAGGAGAGGAGGCCTAGGGGCTGCCGTGCGCCCCTCTCCCCCAAGTCCGAATTGGACAAGGAGGGGGGGGGGGGGCGGCGCCCCCCCTTTCCTTTCTTCCCTCTCCTCCTTCCCCCAAGTCCTAATCCAACTAGGGAAAGGTGGGGAGTCCTACTCCCGGTAGGAGTAGGACTCCTCCAGCGCGCCTCCTCCTAGGGCCGGCCACACCCCCCCTTTGCTCCTTTATATACGGAGGTAGGGGGCACCTCTAGACACACAAGTTGATCCTCGTGATCGTTTTCTTAGCCGTGTGCGGTGCCCCCTTCCACCATACTCCTCGATAATATTGTAGCGGTGCTTAGGCGAAGCCCTGCAACGGTAGAACATCAAGATCGTCACCACGCTGTCGTGCTGACGGAACTCTTCCCCGACACTTTGCTGGATCGGAGTCCGGGGATCGTCATCGAGCTGAACGTGTGCTAAAACTCGGAGGTGTCGTAGTTTCGGTGCTTGATCGGTCGGGCCGTGAAGACGTACGACTACATCAACCGCGTTATCGTAATGCTTCCACTGTCGGTCTACGAGGGTACGTAGACAACACTCTCCCCTCTCGTTGCTATGCATCACCATGATCTTGCATGTGCGTAGGATTTTTTTTGAAATTACTATGTTCCCCAATGGTATCAGGCATCCCCAAGCTTAATTCCTGCTCGTCCTTGAGTAGGTAAATGATAAAAAGAGAATTTTTGATGCGAAGTGCTACTTGGCATAATTTCAATGCAAATCTTCTTAATTGTGATATGAATATTCAGATTAGAAAGATTCAAGACAAAATTTTATATTGACATAAGAAATAATAATACTTCAAGCATACTAACAAAGCAATTATGTCTTCTCAAAATAACATGGCCAAAGAAAGTTATCCCTACAAAATCATATAGTCTGGCTATGCTCTATCTTCACCACACAAAATATTTAAATCATGCACAACCCCAATGACAAGCCAAGCAATTGTTTCATACTCTAACTTTTTCAAAACTTTTTCAATCTTCACGCAATACATGAGAGACTCTCTACTATGAAGATCATGGTGCTACTTTGAAGCAAAAGTATGGTAAAAGGATAGTAACATTGTCCCTTCTCTCTTTTTCTCTCTTTTTTTATTTTTTTATTTGGGCCTTTTCTCCTTTTTTTATGGCTTCTTTTTTTATTTGGGCTTCTTTGGACTCTTTTTTATTCTTCGTCCGGAGTCTCATCCCGACTTGTGGGGGAATCATAGTCTCCATCATTCTTTCCTCACTAGGACAATGCTCTAATAATGATGATCATCACACTTTTATTTTTCTTACAACTTAACAATCACAACTTGATACTTAGAACAAAATATGACTCTATATGAATGACTCCGGCGGTGTTCCGGGATATGCAATATGACAATGTTGGAGTGTGTCATAATAAATGTGATGGTGGAAAGTTGCATGGCAATATATCTCGGAATGGCTATGGAAATGCCATAATAGGTAGGTATGGTGGCTGTTTTGAGGAAGGTATATGGTGGGTGTATGATACCGGCGAAAGGTGCACGGTATTAGAGAGGCTAGCAAAGGTGGAAGGGTGAGAGTGCGTATAATCCATGGACTCAACATTAGTCATAAAGAACTCATATACTTATTGCAAAAATCTAGAAGTTATCAAAGCAAAGTATTACGCGCATGCTCCTAGGGGGTTAGATTGGTAGGAAAAGACCATCGCTCGTCCCCGACCGCCACTCATAAGGAAGACAATCAATAAATAAATCATGCTCCGACTTCATCACATAACGGTTCACCATACGTGCATGCTACGGGAATCACAAGCTTCAGCACAAGTATTCTTTAAATTCACAACTACTCAACTAGCATGACTTTAATATTATCACCTCCATATCTCAAAACAATTATCATGCTTCAATCTTTTCTTAGTATTCAACACACTCAAAAGAAAGTTTCACAAATCTTGAATACCAAGCATATTATTATTAAGCAAACTACCATGCTATTAAGAGACTCTCAAAATAATTTAAGTGAAGCATCAGAGATCAATAGTCTCTTTTAAAAAAAATCCACCACCGTGATCTAAAAGATATAAGTGAAGCATATAGAGCAAAATTAGCTCAAAAGATATAAGTGAAGCACATAGAGCAAAACTACTTAGCTCAAAAGATATAAGTGAAGCACATAGAGCAAAACTACTTAGCTCAAAAGATATAAGTGAAGCACATAGAGTATTCTATCAAATTTTAATTCATGTATGGCTCTCTCAAAAGGTGTGTACAGCAAGGATGATTGTGGCACACTAAAAAACAAAGACACAAATAATACAAGATGCTCGAAGCAAAACACATATCATGTTGGTGAATAAAAATATAGCTCCAAGTAAAGTTACCGATAGAAGTAGACGAAAGAGGGGATGCCTTCCGGGGCATCCCCAAGCTTTGGCTTTTAGGTGTCCTTAGATTATCTTGGGGGTTCCATGGGCATCCCCAAGCTTAGGCTCTTGCCACTCCTTGTTCCATAATCCATCAAATCCTTACCCAAAACTTGAAAACCTCACAACACAAAACTTAAGGCAGAAAACTCGTGAGCTCCATTAGCGAAAGAAAACAAAAGACCACTTCAAGGTACTGTAATGAACTCATTCTTTATTTATATTGGTTTTAAACCTACTTTATTCCAACTTCTCTATGGATTATAAACTATTTTACTAGCCATAGATTCATCAAAATAAGCAAACAACACACGAAAAACAGAATCTGTCAAAAACAGAACAGTCTATAGTAATCTGTAGCTAGAGCAAGATCTAGAACCCCAAAAATCATAAAATAAATTTCTGGACGTGAGGAATTTATCTGTTAATCATCTTAAAAAAGAATTAACTAAATAGAACTCTCCAAATAAAAATGACAGCAGTTCTCGTGAGCGCTAAAGTTTCTGTTTTTTACAGCAAGTTCAACAAGACTTTCCCCAAGTCTTCCCAACGGTTCTACTTGGCACAAACACTAATTAAACACAAAAAACACAACCAAAACAGAGGCTAAATAATTTATTTATTAATGAACAGGAGAAAAAAGCAAGGAATAAAAATAAAATTGGGTTGCCTCCCAACAAGCGCTATCGTTTAACGCCCCTAGCTAGGCATAAAAGCGAGGATAGATCTAGGTATTGCCATCTTTGGTAGGCAATCCATAAGTGACTCTCATGATAGTTTCATATGGAAATTTTATTTTATTTCTTGGAAAGTGTTCCATGCCCTTTTTAATGGAAATTGAAATCTAATATTCCCTTCCTTCATATCAATAATCACACCAACCGTTCTAAGGAAAGGTCTACCAAGAATAATATTGCAAGAAGGATTGCAATCTATATCAAAAACAATGAAATCTACGGGCACATAATTCCTATTTGCAACAATAATAACATCATTAATCCTTCCCATAGGTTTCTTAATAGTAGAATCTGCAAGATGCAAGTTTAGAGAGCAATCATCAAAATCGCGGAAATCTAACAAATCACACAAAGTTTTAGGGATGGTGGAGACACTAGCACCCAAATCACACAAAGCATAAAACTCATGATCTTTAATTTTAATTTTAATAGTTGGTTCCCACTCATCATAGAGTTTTCAGGGATAAAAACTTTCAACTCAAGTTTTTCTTCATAAGATTTCATCAAGGCATCAACAATATGTTCGGTGAAGGCTTTATTTTGACTATAAGCATGTGAAGAATTTAGCACGGATTGCAACAAGGAAATACAATCAATTAAAGAGCATCTTTCATAATTAAATTCCTTGAAATCCAATATAGTGGGTTTAGCAACATCTAGATTTTTATTTCTTTCAATCCCACTTTTATCAATTTCATCATAAAGATCTAAATACTCTGAATTTTTAGAACGCCTTCTAGGTAAAGGAAGATCATATTCAGTTTCATCAAGATTTATATTGCAAAGCAAAGATTTAATAGGAGACACATCAATAACTTTTAGATCTTCATCTTGATTTTCATAGGAATTGGAAGAACATGCTTTAATAAGGGCATCTTTGGAAGCACGCATCCTAGCGGTTCTTTCCTTGCACTCATCAATGGAAATTCTCATGGCTTTGAGAGACTCATTGATATCATGCTTAGGAGGAATAGATCTAAGATTTAAAGAATCAACCTCAAGAGAAATTCTATCAACGTTCCTAGCCAAATCATCAACTTTAAGCAATTTCTCTTCAAGCAAAGCATTAATTTTTTTTTGTGAATTCATAAACTCTTTAACACTATTCTCAAATTCAGAGGGCATTTTATTATAATTTCCATAGGAGTTGTTGTAGGAATTCCCATAATTATTAGAAGGATAACTAGGATGTGGCCTAGGATTAAAATTCCCTCTATAAGCGTTGTTACCAAAATTATTCCTACCAACAAAATTCACATCCATAGATTCATTGTTATTCTCAATCAAAGTAGACAAAGGCATATCATTAGGATCAGAAGAAACACTCCCAGTAGCAAATAATTTCATAAGTTCATCCATCTGTCCACTCAACACATTAATTTCTTCTATCGCATGCACTTTTTTATTAGAAGATCTTTCAGTATGCCATTGAGAATAATTAACCACAATATTATCTAGGAGTTTAGTAGCATCTCCTAAAGTGATTTCCATAAAAGTGCCTCCCGCGGCCGAATCTAAAAGATTTCTAGAAGCAAAATTCAATCTGGCATAAAATTTTTGTATAATCATCCACAAATTCAGACCATGAGTAGGGCAATTATGTATCATTAATTTCATTCTCTCCCAAGCTTGTGCAACATGTTCATGATCAAGTTGCTTAAAATTCATAATATCGTTTCTAAGAGAGATGATCTTAGTGGGAGGGAAATACTTAGAGATAAAAGCATCTTTGCACTTGTTCCAAGAATCAATACTATTTTTAGGCAAAGATGAAAACCAAGCTTTAGCATGATCTCTAAGCGAAAAAGGAAATAGCTTCAATTTAACGACATCATTATCGACATCTTTTTTCTTTTGCATATCACATAAATCAACGAAGCTATTCAGATGAGTAGCGACATCTTCACTAGGAAGGCCGGCGAATTGATCTTTCATAACAAGATTCAACAAAGCAGTATTGATTTCACAGGATTCGATATTAGCAAGAGGAGCAACCGGAGTGCTAAGGAAATCATTATTATTGGTATTGGTGAAGTCACACAATTTGGTAGTATCTTGAGCCATCGCGACAAACAAGCAACACACGAGCAAACAAAAAGGCAAGCGGAGAAAGAGAAGGAGGTTGGGAGAGAGAGGGCGAATAAAACGACAAGGGTGAAGTGGGAGAGAGGAAAACGAGAGGCAAATGGCAAATAATGTAATGCGAGAGATAGGGATTGTGATGGGTACTTGGTATGTTGACTTTTTGCGTAGACTCCCCGGCAACGGCGCCAGAAATCCTTCTTGCTATGTCTTGAGCTTACGTTGGTTTTCCCTGAAGAGGAAGGGATGATGCAGCAGAGTAGCGTAAGTATTTCCCTCAATTTTTGAGAACCAAGGTATCAATCTAGTAGGAGGCCACGCTCAAGTCCCTCGTACCTGCACAAAACGATAGCTACTCGCAACCAACGCGATTAGGGGTTGTCAATCCCTTCACGGTCACTTACGAGAGTGAGATCTGATAGATATAATATTTTTGGTATTTTTGGTTTAAAGATGCAAAGTAAAAGTAAAAAGCAAAGTAAAAAAGCAAAGCGAGATTAAAGTGGTGGAGATTGATATGATGAGAATAGACCCGGGGGCCATAGGTTTCACTAGTGGCTTCTCTCAGAGCATAAGTATTCTACGGTGGGTGAACAAATTACTGTTGAGCAATTGATAGAATTGAGCATAGTTATGAGAATATCTAGGCATGATCATGTATATAGGCATCACGTCCGTGACAAGTAGACCGAAACGATTCTGCATCTACTACTATTACTCCAGTCATCGACCGCTATCCAGCATGCATCTAGAGTATTAAGTTAAAAACAGAGTAACACTTTAAGCAAGATGACATGATGTAGAGAGATAAATTCATGCAATATGAAATAAACCCCATCTTGTTATCCTCGATGGCAACGATGCAATACGTGCCTTGCCGCCGCTTCTGTCAATGGGAAAGGACACCGCAAGATCGAACCCAAAGCTAAGCACTTCTCCCATGGCAAGAACTACCAATCTAGTTGGCCAAACCAAACGGATAATTCGAAGAGACTTGCAAAGATAACCAATCATACATAAAAGAATTCAGAGAATATTCAAATATTATTAATAGATAGACTTGATCATAAACCCACAATTCATCGGTCTCAACAAACACACCGCAAAAAGAAGATTACATCGAATAGATCTCCATAAGAGAGGGGGAGAACTTTGTATTGAGATTCAAAGAGAGAGAAGAAGCCATCTAGCTACTAACTATGGACCCGAAGGTTTGAGGTAAACTACTCACACTTCATCGGAGAGGCTATGATGATGTAGAAGCCCTCCATGATGACGGCCCTCTTCCGGCGGAGCTCCGGAACAAGCCCCAAGATGGGATCTCGTGGATACAGAAAGTTGTGGTGATGGAATTAGGTTTTTGGCTCGTATCTGTTCGTTTGGGGGTATGTAGGTATATATAGGAGGAAGGAGTACGTCGGTGGAGCTCCGAGGGGCCCACGAGGCATGGGGCGCGCCCTAGGGGGGGCGCCCCCCACCCTCGTGACCGCCTCTTTTGTTCCTTGGAGCAGGGTCCAAGTCTCTTGGATCACATTCGGTGAGAAAATCAAGTTCCTGATGGTTTTATTCCGTTTGGACTCCGTTTGATATTCCGTTTCTTCGAAACACTGAAATAGGCAAAAAACAGCAATTCTGGGCTGGGCCTCCGGTTAATAGGTTAGTCCCAAAAATAATATAAAAGTGGAAAATAAAGCCCAATATAGTCCAAAACAGTAGATAATATAGCATGGAGCAATCAAAAATTATAGATACGTTGGAGACGTATCAGCCGCCGCCACAGCGCCCCTCCAAGGCCACTGCAGCCGCCCCGCTCGCCAGCCCCACTGCTCTGCCGCCGCCGCGCGCCTTGCCTTCACCCGCTTGACCACGCTGTCGCCGCCAACGGTCTCCCGCACTGGGCCGCGCCTCCTTGCTACGCCGTCGCCTCTGCCACTTCGTCCGCGGCCGCGTTGACCTCCCTCCCACGCCCTTTTCTTGTGCACCGCCTGCTCCCCTGGCCACACCCGCCAGCAGCCACCCCCGCCGCACCCGTCTTGCCAAACACCGGCTCCCGCAGTGCCCTGTCGGGCGGGCTAGCGCTTGTAGCCTGGCTGCGCCCGATGCCCATGGCCTGTTAGTCCGATAAGGCCTCCGTGCCACTTACTAGTGGGGCACACCCCAGAACGATTTTATAAAAAAGAGAATTAAAAAAACATTAATTAATTAATTCATTAAAGAATTAATTAACTGAATTAATCATAATTAGATTAATCTAATCGCTAATTAACCTAATTAACTGTTAGTTAATTAAAAAACAGAGTATGACAGTGGGACCCACATGTTAGGTTGACCAGGTCAACTGTTGATGTCATGCTGACGTCAGCAAACACTATTCTGGATAATGTTGCATTAAAATAATTATATAAATCATAAAAATGATTTAATCCTTTTAAAATTAATATAAAATAAACCGTAGCTCAGATGAAAAAACTTTGTACATGAATGTTGCTCAGAATGACGAGACGAATCCGGATACGCAACCCGTTCGTCTGCCATGCATCCCTAGCATAGCAAACACGCAACTTTGCCCCTCCGATTCATCTGTCCGAAAACGCGAAACACCGGGAATACTTTCCCGGATGTTTTCCCCCTTCACCAGTACCACCTCGTGCCACATTAGGGCACACCTAGCATCACGCTTTGTCATGTCATGCATCGTCATGCATTTGTTTGCATTATATTTATTGTTTCTTCCCCCTCTTCTCTCGCTAGACACCGAGACCGATGCCGCTGCTACCCAGTACGACTACGATGTTGACGACCCCTCTCTCTTGCCAGAGCAACCAGGCAAGCCCCCCTGATCACCAGATATCGCCTACTCTTCTCTATACTGCTTGCATTAGAGTAGGGTAGCATGTTACTGCTTCCGTTAATCCTATCCTGATGCATAGCCTGTCCTTGCTACTACTGTCATTACCTTTACTTGCAATCCTAATGCTTAGTATAGGATGCTAGTTTATCATCAGTGGCCCTACATTCTTGTCCGTCTGCCATGCTATACTATTGGCCCGTGATCACTCAGGAGGTGATCACGGGTATATACTTATACATATATACATGCTATACAGGTGGTGACTAAAGTCGGGTCGACTCGTAGGAGTACCCACGAGTGATTCCGATGTTGGGGGCTGAAGGGGCAGGTGGCTCCATCCCGGTAGAGGTGGGCCTGGGTTCCCGACGGTCCCCGACTGTTACTTTGTGGCAGAGCGACAGGACAGGTTGAGACCACCTAGGAGAGAGGTGGGACTGGCCCTGGTCGGCGTTCGCGGATACTTAACATGCTTAACAAGATCTTGGTATTTGATCTGAGTCTGGTTACTGGCCTATACGCACTAACCAACTACACGGGAACAGTTATGGGCACTCGACGTCGTGGTATCAGCCGAAGCCTTTGTGACGTCAGCGACTTAGCAGCGCGTGCCGGGTTGGACCGCGTAACGCAACTTCCTTTGTAATGGAGGTTGCTAGGTCTGCTCTCTGGCCGCGTTCGCAACATGCAGGTGTGCAAAGGGTGATGGGCCCAGATCCCCGCGCCATAGGATTTAGACCGGCGTGCTGACCTCTCTGTTGTGCCTAGGTAGGGCTGCGACGTGTTGATCTTCCGAGGCCGGGCATGACCCAGAAAAGTGTGTCCGAACAAAGGGGATCGAGTGTGTTGGGAAATGTGGTGCACCCCTGCAGGGAAGTTAATATATTGGAATAGCCATGATCTTCGGTAATAGGACGACTTGGAGTTGTACCTTGACCTTATGACAACTAGAACTGGATACTTTATAAAACACACCCTTCCAAGTGCCAGATACAACCTGTGATCGCTCTCTAATAGGGCGACGAGGGGAGGATCATCGGTTAGGATTATGCTATGCGATGTTACTTGGTGAACTTACCATCTACTCTCTTCTACATGCTGCAAGATGGAGGTGGCCAGAAGCGCAGTCTTCGACAGGATTAGCTATCCCCCTCTTATTCCGGCTTTCTGCAGTTCAGTCCACATATGATACCCTTATTCCATTTGATACCAATGCATACATATGTAGTATAGCTCCTTGCTTGCGAGTACTTTGGATGAGTACTCACGGTTGCTTTGCTCCCTCTTTTCCCCCTTCCTATACCCGATTGCTGCGACCAGCCGATGGAGCCCAGGAGCCAGACGCCACCGTCGATGATGATTACTACTACTCGGGAGGTACCTACTACTACGTGCAGCCTGCTGACGACGACCAGGAGTAGTTTAGGAGGATCCCAGGCAGGAGGCCTGCGCCTCTTTCGATCTGTATCCCAGTTTGTGCTAGCCTTCTTAAGGCAGACTTGTTTAACTTATGTCTGTACTCAGATATTGTTGCTTCCGCTCACTCATCTATGATCAAGTTCTTGTATTCGAGCCCTCGAGGCCCCTTGCTTGTAATATGATGCTTGTATGACTTATTTTATTTGTAGAGTTGTGTTGTGATATCTTGTTGGGGAACGTAGTAATTTCAAAAAATTTCCTACGCACATGCAAGATCATGGTGATGCATAGCAACGAGAGCGGAGAGTGTGATCTACATACCCTTGTAGACCAACAGCGGAAGCGTTATGACAACGCGGTTGATGTAGTCGTACGTCTTCACGGCCCGACCGATCAAGCACCGAAACTACGGCACCTCCGAGTTTTAGCACACGTTCAGCTCGATGATGATCCCCGGACTCCGATCCAGCAAAGTGTCGGGGAAGAGTTCCGTCAGCACGACGGTGTGGTGATGATCTTGATGTTCTACCGTCGCAGGGCTTCGCCTATGCACCGCTACAATATTATCGAGGATTATGGTGGAAGGGGGCACCGCGCACGGCTAAGAAAATGATCACGTGGATCAACTTGTGTGTCTAGGAGTGCCCCTGCCCCCGTATATAAAGGAGCAAGGGGAGGAGGCCGGCCGGCCCTATGGAGCGCCAAGGAGGAGGAGTCCTCCTCCTAGTAGGAGTAGGACTCCCCTCTTTCCTACTCCTACTAGGAGGGGGAAAGGAAGGGGGGAGGGAGAAGGAAAGGGGGGCGCCGCCCCCCCTCTCCTAGTCCAATTCAGACCAGGGGGGAGGAGGCGCGCGGCCCACCCTGGCTTCTCCTCTCTCTCTCCACTAAGGCCCATAAGGCCCATTACTTCTCCCGAGGGGGTTCCGGTAACCCTCCGGCACTCCGGTTTTCTCCGAAATCACCCGGAACACTTCCGGCGTCCGAAAATAGCCGTCCAATATATCAATCTTTATGTCTCGACCATTTCGAGACTCCTCGTCATGTCCGTGATCACATCCGGGACTCCGAACTAACTTTGGTACATCAAAACTCATAAACTCATAATATAACTGTCATCAAAACCTTAAGCGTGCGGACCCTACGGGTTCGAGAACAATGTAGACATGACCGAGACATGTCTCCGGTCAATAACCAATAGCGGAACCTGGATGGTCATATTGGCTCCCACATATTCTACGAAGATCTTTATCGGTCAGACCGCATAACAACATACGTTGTTCCCTTTGTCATCGGTATGTTACTTGCCCGAGTTTCGATCGTCGGTATCTTAATACCTAGTTCAATCTCGTTACCGGCAAGTCTCTTTACTCGTTCCGTAATACATCATCTCACAACTAACTCATTAGTTGCAATGCTTGCAAGGCTTATGTGATGTGCATTACCGAGAGGGCCCAGAGATACCTCTCCGACAATCGGAGTGACAAATCCTAATCTCGAAATACGCCAACCCAACATGTACCTTTGGAGACACATGTAGAGCTCCTTTATAATCACCTAGTTACGTTGTGACGTTTGGTAGCACACAAAGTGTTCCTCCGGCAAACGGGAGTTGCATAATCTCATAGTCATAGGAACATGTATAAGTCATGAAGAAAGAAATAACAACATACTAAACGATTGGGTGCTAAGCTAATGGAATGGGTCATGTCAATCACATCATTCTCCTAATGATGTGATCCCGTTAATCAAATGACAACACATGTCTATGGTTAGGAAACATAACCATCTTTAATTAACGAGCTAGTCAAGTAGAGGCATACTAGTGACACTTTATTTGTCTATGTATTCACACATGTATTATGTTTCCGGTTAATACAATTCTAGCATGAATATTAACATTTATCATGAAATAAGGAAATAAATAATAACTTTATTATTGCCTCTAGGGCATATTTCCTTCAGTCTCCCACTTGCACTAGAGTCAATAATCTAGATCACATCGCCATGTGATTTAACATCAATAGTTCACATCACCATGTGATTAACACCCATAGTTCACATTGTCATGTGATCAACACTCAAAGGGTTTACTAGAGTCAGTAATCTAGTTCACATCCATATGTGATTAACACCCAAAGAGTACTAAGGTGTGATCATGTTTTGCTTGTGAGAGAAGCTTAGTCAACGAGTCTGCCAAAATTCAGATCCGTATGTATTTTGCAAATTTCTATGTCTACAATGCTCTGTATAGAGCTACTTTAGCTAATTGCTCCCTCTTTCAATATGTATCCAGATGAAGACTTAGAGTCATCTGGATTAGTGCCAAAAACTTGTATCGACGTAATCCTTTTACGACGAACCTTTTGTCACCTCCATAATCGAGAAACATATCCTTATTCCACTAAGGATAATTTTGATCGATGTCCAGTGATCTACTCCTAGATCACTATTGTACTCCCTTGCCAAAATCAGTGTAGGGTATACAATAGATCTGGTACATAACATGGCATACTTTATAGAACCTATGGCTGAGGCATAGGGAATGACTTTCATTCTCTTTCTATCTTCTGGCGTGGTCGGGCTTTGAGTCTTACTCAATTTCACACCTTGTAACACAGCCAAGAACTCTTTCTTTGACTGTTCCATTTTTGAACTACTTCAAAATATTGTCAAGGTATGTACTCATTGAAAAAACTTATCAAGCGTCTTGATCTATCTCTATAGATCTTGATGCTTAATATGTAAGCAGCTTCACCGAGGTCTTTCTTTGAAAAACTTCTTTCAAAACACTCCTTTATGCTTTGCAGAATAATTCTACATTATTTCCGATCAACAATATGTCATTCACATATACTTATCAGAAATGCTGTAGGGCTCCCACTCACTTTCTTGTAAATATAGGCTTCACCTCAAGTCTGTATAAAACTATATGCTTTGATCATACTATCAAAGCGTTTATTCCAACTCCGAGAGGCTTGCACCAGTCCATAAATGGAGCGCTGGAGCTTGCACATTTAGTTAACACCTTTAGGATCGACAAAACCTTCTAGTTGCATCGTATACAACTCTTCTTTAATAAATCCATTAAGAAATGCAGTTTTGTTTATCCATTTGCCAGATTTCATAAAATGCGGCAATTGCTAACATGATTCGGACAGACTTAAGCATAGATACGAGTGAGAAAGTCTCATCGTAGTCAATCCCTTGAACTTTGTCGAAAACCTTTTTGCGACAATTCTAGCTTTGTAGATAGTAACACTACTATCAGCGTCCGTCTTCCTCTTGAAGATCCATTTATTTTCTATGGCTTGCCGATCATCGGGCAAATCCATCAAAGTCCATACTTTGTTCTCATACATGGATCATATCTCAGATTTCATGGCCTCAAACCATTTTGCGGAATCTGGGCTCATCATCGCTTCCTCATAGTTCATAGACTCGTCATGGTCAAGTAACATGACCTCCAGAACTGGATTACCATACCACTCTGGCGCGGATCTCACTCTGGTTTACCTACGAGGTTTGGTAGGAACTTGATCTGAAGTGACATGATCATCATCATTAGCTTCCTCACTAATTGGTGTAGTAGTCACAGAAACATATTTCTGTGATGAACTACTTTCCAATAAGGGAGCAGGTACAGTTACCTCATCACGTTCTACTTTCCTCCCACTCACTTCTTTCAAGAGAAACTCCTTCTCTAGAAAGGATCCATTCTCAGCAATGAATAACTTGCCTTCGGATCTGTGATAGAAGGTGTACCCAACAGTCTCCTTTGGGTATCCTATGAAGACATATTTCTCCGATTTGGATTTGAGCTTATCATGATGAAACTTTTTCATATAAGCATCACAACCCCAAACTTTGAGAAACAACAACTTTGGTTTCTTGCCAAACCACAGTTCAGATTGTGTCATCTCAACGGACTTAGATGGTGACTTATATGGTGCCCTTTTAAACGTGAATGCATCTGTCTTTGATGCATAACCCCAAAACGATGTTGGTAAATCTGTAATAAACATCATAGATTGCACTATATCCAATAAAGTACGATTATGACGTTCGGACACACCATTATGCTGTGGTGTTCTAGGTGGCACGAATTTGTGAAACTATTCCACATAGTTTTAATTGAAGACCAAACTCGTAATTCAAATATTTGTCTCTGCGACCAGATCGTAGAAACTTCTATTTTTGTTACGATGATTCTCCACTTCACTCTGAAATTCTTTGAACTTTTCAAATGTTTCAGACTTGTGTTTCATCAAGTAGATATACTCATATCTGCTCAAATCATCTGTGAAGATCAGAAAATAATGATACCTGCCGCGAGCCTCAATATTTATCGGACCACATACATCAGTATGTATGATTTCCAACAAATCTTTTGCTCGCTCCATTGTTCCGGAGAACGGAGTCTTAGTCATCTTGCCCATGAGGCATGGTTCGCAAGCATCAACTGATTCATAATCAAGTGATTCCAAAAGCCCATCAGCATGGAGTTTCTTCATGCGCTTTACACCAATATGACCTAAACGGCAGTGCCACAAGTAAGTTGCACTATCATTATTAACTTTACATCTTTTGGTTTTAATATTATGAATATGTGTATCACTACGATCGAGATCCAACGAACCATTTTCATTGGGTGTGTAACCATATAAGGTTTTATTCATGTAAACAGAACACCAATTTATTCTCTTACTTAAATGAATAACCGTATTGCAATAAACATGATCAAATCATATTCATGCTCAACGCAAACACCAAATAACACTTATTTAGGTTCAACATTAATCCCGAAAGTATAGGGAGTGTGCGATGATGATCATATCAATCTTGGAACCACTTTCAACACATATCATCACTTCACCCTTAACTAGTCTCTGTTTATTCTGCAACTCCCGTTTCGAGTTACTAATCTTAGCAACTGAACTAGTATCAAATACTGAGGGGTTGCTATAAACATTAGTAAAGTACACATCAATAACATGTATATCAAATATACTTATGTTCACTTTGCCATCCTTCTTATCCTCCAATCACTTGGGGTAGTTCCGCTTCCAGTGACCAGTCCCTTTGCAGTAGAAGCACTTAGTCTCAGGCTTAGGACCAGACTTGGGCTTCTTCACTTGAGCAGCAACTTGCTTGCTATTCTTCTTGAAGTTCCCCTTCTTCCCTCTGCCCTTTTCTTGAAACTAGTGGTCTTGTCTACCATCAACACTTGATGTTTTTCTCGATTTCTACCTTCGTCAATTTCAGCATTACGAAGAGCTTGGGAATCGTTTCCGTTATCCCTTGCATATCATAGTTCATCACAAAGTGCTACTAATTTGGTGATGGTGACTAGAGAATTCTATCAATCACTATTTTATCTGGAAGATTAACTCCCACTTGATTCAAGCAATTGTAGTACCCAGACAATCTGAGCACATGCTCACTAGTTGAGCGATTCTCCTCCATCTTTTAGCTATAGAACTTGTTGGAGACTTCATATCTCTCAACTCGGGTATTTGCTTGAAATATTAACTTCAACTCCTGGAACATCTCATATGGTCCATGACGTTCAAAACGTCTTTGAAGTCCCGATTCTAAGCCGTTAAGCATGGTGCACAAACTATCAAGTAGTCATCATATTGAGCTAGCCAAACATTCATAACGTCTACATCTGCTCCTGCAATAGGTGTGTCACCTAGCGGTGCATCAAGGACATAATTCTTCTGTGCAGCAATGAGGATAAACCTCAGATCACGGATCCAATCCACATCATTGCTACTAACATCTTTCAACACAATTTTCTCTAGGAACATATCAAAATAAACATATGAAGGCAACAACACGAGCTATTGATCTACAACATAGATATGCTAATACTACCAGGACTAAGTTCATGATAAATTTAAGTTCAATTAATCATATTACTTAAGAACTCCCACTTAGACAGACATCTCTCTAGTCATCTAAGTGATCACGTGATCCAAATCAACTAAACCATGTCCGATCATCACGTGAGATGGAGTAGTTTTCAATGGTGAACATCACTATGTTGATCATATCTACTATATGATTCACATTCGACCTTTCGGTCTCCGTGTTCCGAGGCCATATCTGTATACGCTTGGCTCATCAAGTATAACCTGAGTATTCCGCATGTGCAACTGTTTTGCACCCGTTGTATTTGAACGTAGAGCCTATCACACCCGATCATCACGTGGTGTCTCAGCACGAAGAACTTTCGCAACGGTGCATACTCAGGGAGAACACTTCTTGATAATTAGTGAGAGATCATCTTAAAATGCTACCGTCAATCAAAGCAAGATAAGATGCATAAAAGATAAACATCACATGCAATCAATATAAGTGATATGATATGGCCATCATCATCTTGTGCTTGTGATCTCCATCTTCGAAGCACCGTCATGATCACCATCGTCACCGGCACGACACCTTGATCATCATCGTAGCATCGTTGTCGTCTCGCCAATCTTATGCTTCCACGACTATCGCTACCGCTTAATGATAAAGTAAAGCATTACAGCGCAGTTGCATTGCATACAATAAAGCGACAACCATATGGCTCCTGCCAGTTGCCGATAACTCGGTTACAAAACATGATCATCTCATACAATAAAGTTTAGCATCATGTCGTGACCATATCACATCACAACATGCCCTGCAAAAACAAGTTAGACGTCCTCTACTTTGTTTGTTGCAAGTTTTACGTGGCTGCTACGGGCTTAAGCAAGAACCAATCTTACCTACGCATCAAAACCACAATGATAGTTTGTCAAGTTGGTGTTGTTTTAACCTTCGCAAGGACCGGGCGTAGCCACACTTGGTTCAACTAAAGTTGGAGAAACTGACACCCGCTAGCCACCTTTGTGCAAAGCACGTCGGGAGAACCGGTCTCGCGTAAGCGTACGCGTAATGTCGGTCGGGGCTGCTTCATCCAACAATACCGCTAAACCAAAGTACGACATGCTGGTAAGCAGTATGACTTATATCGCCCACAACTCACTTGTGTTCTACTCGTGCATATAACATCAACACATAAAATCTAGGCTCTGATACCACTGTTGGGGAACGTAGTAATTTCAAAAAATTTCCTACGCACACGCAAGATCATGGTGATGGATAGCAACGAGAGGGGAGAGTGTGATCTACGTACCCTTGTAGACCGACAGCGGAAGCGTTATGACAATGCGGTTGATGTAGTCGTACGTCTTCACGGCCCAACCGATCAAGCACCGAAACTACGACACCTCCGAGTTTTAGCACACGTTCAGCTCGATGACGATCCCCGAACTCCGATCCAGCAAAGTGTCGGGGAAGAGTTCCGTCAGCACGACGGCGTGGTGACGAGCTTGATGTTCTACCGTCGTAGGGCTTCGCCTAAGCACCGCTACAATATTATCGAGGATTATGGTGGAAGGGGGCACCGCACATGGCTAAGAAATCAATCACGTGGATCAACTTGTGTGTCTCGGGGTGCCCCCTGCCCCCGTATATAAAGGAGCAAGGGGAGGAGGCCGGCCGGCCCTATGGCACTCCAAGGAGGAGGAGTCCTCCTCCTAGTAGGAGTAGGACTCCCCTCTTTCCTACTCCTACTAGGAGGGGGAAAGGAAGGGGGGAGGGAGAAGGAAAGGGGGGCGCCGCCCCCTCTCCTAGTCCAATTCAGACCAGGGGGGAGGAGGCGCACGGCCCACCCTGGCTGCTCCTCTCTCTCTCTCTCCACTAAGGCCCATAAGGCCCATTACTTCTCCGGGGGGGGGGGGGTTCCGGTAACCCTCCGACACTCCGGTTTTCTCCGAAATCACCCGGAACACTTCCGGTGTCCGAATATAGCAGTCCAATATATCAATCTTTATGTCTCGACCATTTCGAGACTCCTCGTCATGTCCGTGATCACATCCAGGACTCCGAACTAACTTCGGTACATCAAAACTCATAAACTCATAATATAACTGTCATCGAAACCTTAAGCGTGCGGACCCTACGGGTTCGAGAACAATGTAGACATGACCGAGACATGTCTCCGGTCAATAACCAATAGCGGAACCTGGATGGTCATATTGGCTCCCACATATTCTACGAAGATCTTTATCGGTCAGACCGCATAACAACATACGTTGTTCCCTTTGTCATCGGTATGTTACTTGCCCAAGATTCGATCGTCGGTATCTTAATACCTAGTTCAATCTCGTTACCAGCAAGTCTCTTTACTCGTTCCATAATACATCATCTCACAACTAACTCATTAGTTGCAATGCTTGCAAGGCTTATGTGATGTGCATTACCGAGAGGGCCCAGAGATACCTCTCCGACAATCGGAGTGACAAATCCTAATCTTGAAATACGCCAACCCAACATGTACCTTTGGAGACACCTGTAGAGCTCCTTTATAATCACCCAGTTATGTTGTGACGTTTGGTAGCACACAAAGTGTTCCTCCGACAAACGGGAGTTGCATAATATCATAGTCATAGGAACATGTATAAGTCATGAAGAAAGCAATAACAACATACTAAACGATCGGGTGCTAAGCTAATGGAATGGGTCATGTCAATCACATCATTCTCCTAATGATGTGATCTTGTTAATCAAATGACAACACATGTCTATGGTTAGGAAACATAACCATCTTTGATTAACGAGCTAGTCAAGTAGAGGCATACTAGTGACACTTTGTTTGTCTATGTATTCACACATGTATTATGTTTCCGATTAATACAATTCTAGCATGAATAGTAAACATTTATCATGAAATAAGGAAATAAATAATAACTTTATTATTGCCTCTAGGGCATATTTCCTTCATATCTTCCCGTGAGTCCCTGATCTTGATCGTACATGTTTGCGTGTATGATTAGTGTACGATTGAATCGGGGGCGTCACAAGTTGGTATCAGAGCCGACTCCCTATAGGAATCCCCCCTCCACACTCCTTGGCCGAAGTTGAGTCTAGTCGATGAAAACTGTTTTACTAACATGGCTGTGCGGCCCATGGGCCCACGTCGCCATTGGGTTGTATTAGGATCTTTTATTCCTCATCTATGCTCTAGGACCCGCTGCTCAATGGTGGGACAGCCATAGGCGTACCCTGCCGGTTGGAACAATCATCACCTGGGCAGACTTCCGAGCTACCTTCCATGCTCGCTTCATTCCTCAGGGAGTCATGGACCGGAAGAAGCGCGAGTTCCGCAGCCTCACCCAAGGCAATAAAACTGTGGAAGCTTATCAGCGGGAGTTTCTGGACTTATCCCGCTATGCTGAAGAAGACATTGCAACCGATGCACGCAGATAGGAGAAGTTCCGTGATGGCCTTCAAGCTGACATCAAGCTCGCACTTCTAGTGCATGACTTTGCTGATTTCGCCACCTTGGTGAACAAGGCCATCAATGTCGAAACTGGTCTGCAGGAACACCAGAGCTCTCACAGGCGCAACCGCAACACGGGCTCATCTTTGGGCCCGTCCTCGCAGAAGCGTAGGATATGGATTCCCAACAGCATGTACCAGCCAACTACACCTGCTCCAAGGCAGTCATATGCTGCACCGCATCTGCCTCCCCCACCAACTAGGCAGGCAAGACTTCCAGCTCCACCACCCCAAGCCCCTGTTCCCACTCCCAATAATGGTCTGTGCTAAAAGTGTGGCCAACCTGGTCACCTTTCCAGGAACTTCTATCAGAATCAGAACCAGAATCAACTAGCCCTTCCCACAGCTGGTCGTGGAAGCAACCATCCTCGCAACAACAATGCCAAGTCTTATGGTCGTGTTCATGCCAACCACGTTGATCTCAATGAAGTTCTAGACCAGCCTGCTACCGTGATGGGTACACTCCTCGTAAATTCAGTACCAGCATCTGTTTTATTTGATACAGGAGCATCACATTCATTCATATCAACTGAGTTTGCATTCATGCATGGCATTAAATACGAAGAGATGAACACTGTGATTGTGGTACACACTCCTGCGGGCCAGTGTCAAACCTCTATAGTTAGTCACAACGTTCCCATTGAAATTGAAGGAATGGAATTCCTTGCCTCTCCCATCGTACTGAAGTCCTATAGCATTGACCTCATTCTGGGAATGGATTGGTTGAAAGCGCATACTGCTTCTATAGTTTGCGCTACTAAGACCGTCCATCTGCTACACCCTCTGATGAAATAATTGCTTACCAGGCTCATCTAGTTCAAAACACCGAGGCACGGCTTTATGCCTTGAATGCGTTGAACGTTACACCACTCGAGGGCATTGAAAACATCCCCATCGTTCGTGAATTCCAAGGCGTCTTTCCGGAAGAACTTCCAGGGGTCCCCCCTGCTAGGGCTGTTGAATTCATTATCGACTTGAAACCAGGCACCACCCCTATAGCCAAACGACCCTACAAGATGCCTCCACATGAACTCACTGAGCTTAAGGAGGAAATCGACAAATCTCTTGTCAAAGGTTTCATTCGCCCAAGTTGCTCTCCTTGGGGAGCACCTTCTCTCTTTGTTAAGAAGAAGGATGGGACAAACCGATTAGTCCAAGACTACCGTCCTATAAACCAAGCTACCATTCAGAATAAATATCCTCTTCCTCGGATCAATGATCTTTATGATCAACTGGCTGGCTCATCAGTGTTCTCCAAACTTGACTTGAGGTTGGGTTACCACCAGATCCATGTTCGTGAATAGGATATCCCAAAAACCGCCTTCGTGACTCGGTATGGATCATACGAGTACACCGTCATGTCATTCGGCTTAACGAATGCTCCCGCCACCTTCTCTCGTATGATGAACTATATATTCATGGATTACCTCGACAAGTTCGTCGTGGTTTATCTGGATAATATCCTTGTATTTTCCAAGAACAAAGAAGAACATGCTGAACATCTTCGTCTTGTGCTGGAAAAGCTTCGAGAGCATCAACTGTATGCTAAATATTCCAAGTGTGAATTCCGGCTCCCCGAAGTAACCTATCTTGGGCATGTCATCTCCAAGGATGGTATTGCCGTCAACCCTGAACGAGTTCAGGCTATTCTCGATTGGACTCCTCCGAAGAATGTCAAGCAAGTCCGAAGTTTTCTCGGTCTCGCCAGCTATTGTCGTTGATTTGTCGAGAACTTCTCCAAGATTGCCAGGCCTCTGACTAATCTGTTGCATAAGGGTGTCAAGTTCGAATGGACATACAAGTGTCAGGAAAGTTTCCAGGCACTCAAAGACAAGTTGACTTCTGCCCCAGTGCTTGCTCCACCTGATACTAAAAAGGACTTCGTCATTTACTGTGACACTTCCCGTCAAGGATTAGGCTGTGTCCTAATGCAAGAGCGCAGAGTGATTGCTTATGCCTCTCGTCAACGACGCCCTCACAAAGAAAACTACCCAGTTCACGACCTCGAGCTTGCTGCTGTAACTCATGCACTGAAGCAGTGGCGACATTACCTTCTCGGTAATCGTTGCGAGATCTTCACAGACCATCGAAGTCTGAAGTATCTGTTTACTCAGCCTGACCTGAACCTCTGTCAGCAGAGATGGACGGAGACCGTTGCAGACTTTGATGTGGGTATATCCTATACCCCTGGCAAGGCTAATGTAATGGCTGATGCCTTGAGCCGCAAGTCTTACTGCAACCACCTCTAGGTTAACAAAGTTCAGCCCTCACTTTTCGAAGAATTTAGAAAGCTGAACCTTCATATTGTTCCTCCTGGAGCACTCGCTCCCCCTCCCCCAAAGTTCCAAAAGATGAATCTTCGTGTTGTTACTAAGGGTTCTCTAAATACCCTGGTTGTCGTACCAGATCTCGTAGATGGTATAAAGACTATTCAAGGTTATGACTCTGAAGTCCATAAGATTAAACACCATCTAGCAGAAGGAAAGCCCTCATTCTTCTCTATCGCTGATGATGGCGCCTTGTACTTCAAAGGCCGCCTAGTGGTACCACATTCGAGGAAAAACCTGGATCAGACTAAAAAGGTTATGAAAGAAGCTCATGATACGCCTTTGTCTATTCATCCCGGTAGTACAAAGATGTACCAGGACATCCGACAGAGATTCTGGTAGTCTAATATGAAGCATGACATTGCTCGTTATGTTGCTGAGTGTGACGTTTGCCGTCGTATCAAAGCAGAGCATCAAAGGCCTGCTGGGACTCTGCAACCTATCTCTATTCCTGAATGGAAATGGGACCATGTTGAAATGGACTTCGTCACTGGATTTCCCAAATCGCAGAAAGGTAATGATGCTATTCTTGTCGTCATCGACCGGCTTTCTAAAGTTGCACATTTTCTGGCGGTCAAAGCAACAATCACTGCTAGTCAGCTTGCAACTCTCTACATGTCCAGAATTGTTTCACTTCACGGTATTCCACGGGTTATCAGTTCAGACCGTGGTAGCTTATTCACTTCATGATTCTGGACAAGTTTCCAAGAAGCTATGGGAACTCATCTGTCGTTCAGTACTGCTTTTCATCCTCAGTCGCAAGGGCAGGTTGAACGTGTCAACCAAGTTCTCGAAGACATGCTTCGAGCTTGTGTAATTTCCTTCGGCAAGAAATGGGAGGAATCTCTTCCGTTTGCTGAGTTCTCTTATAATAATAGCTATCAAGCTAGTCTAAAGATGTCCCCCTTCGAAGTGCTATATGGACGAAAGTGTTGGACCCCTCTAAACTGGTCAGAAACTAGGGAACGTCCCCTCTTCGATCTGGATATTATCCAACAGGCCGAAGAACAAGTCTGCATTATTTGTGAGAATCTCAAGACTGCTCAGTCACGTCAGAAAAGTCAGTATGATCGTCATCACCAAGACATGGTCTATCAACCTGGCGAAAAGGCTTATCTTCGAGTTACACCAATGAAGGGTGCTCACCGCTTCGGGATCAAGGGCAAGCTAGCTCCTCGCTATATCGGTCCCTTCACTATTCTCGAAAGGCGTGGAAAAGTGGCATATCAACTAGAGCTTCCGCCGAACCTTTCCCAGGTTCATGATGTGTTCCACGTGTCACAACTCCGCCGTTGCTTCAAGGACCCAATCCGAGCAGTGGATCATGAAGTGCTCGAATTGCAACAGGACCTCTCCTATAAAGAGCATCCGGTCCACATTCTGGACCAAGCTGAACGCTGCACACGTCAGAAGGCGATCAAGTTCCTCAAAGTCCAGTGGTCGAATCACTTTGAAGATGAAGCTACCTGGGAACGCGAGGATCGTCTTCGCGATGAATACCCCACACTATTTCCTTCTACCTCCTAAATCTCGGGACGAGATTTCTTGTAGTGGAGGAGTTTTGTAACGCTCGGATAATCATGCTACAGTAATCCTGCGCTAATGGTGCCACGTCACCACGGATACTGTTGTTAACCTCGCGATGATTCAAAACTGATTCAAACTCAAATTTGAAATTAAGTCAAATGCTAAAAGTTTTCAAACGTTAAAACAGAAATGTTCGGTTTGTGCATAATATTACATAGTTAGTTATGGTGAAGAAAACACATGTTTAGAAAATGCATAAATATTTTAAATTGAATTAAAACAGAAAAGGAAAAATGAATAAAAGAAAAGGAATAAAACAGAAAAACAAAAGACCAAAAAAAAGAAAAAGGAAAAGAAGAGAAACCCCCCTGGGCCGTGGCCCAACTGGGCCAACCCACCAGGCCCAGCCGGCCACCCACTTTACCACTCCCCTTATCCACTCCCCCCAGAAGCCCGAACCGCCACTGACACCCCCACTCCCCCCTCGCAAAATATCTTCCTCCCCCCTCTCTCCCGATTGGATCGGGAGGAGACCGCGATCCCCGCTGCCCGGAGCTGCGTCGCTGCCTCCACCTCACCGGACCTCCCCACCGGCTGCTACCCCTACGCACGTCGTCTTCGTCCTTCCTCCCCGCGCCCTACTGCCTCGAACCCTACAACCCCCCGTGAGCGTCCCTTCTCTTCCTCCCTGCGTAGCACTCGAACCCCCGTGCCGCACGCCGCACCCTCGAATCCGCGTCTGGCTGCGCTCAGCGCGCCCCGGCCTCTTCTCCCTCCCGCGACGCCATCCTCCGCTGGCCCCACCCGCTGCCACTTCACTACTGCTTGCCGCCGTACCTGCTACCACCGCCGCATGTGCTCTTCGGCAGCCGCTGACTCCCCGAGCGCGTCCGCAGCCTCGCTCACGCACATGCAACAGCTCGTCACACCCGCACCTCCCCGTAGTTGCCTTGCTCAATGCGCTGCTGCTCTCGCTCGTCGCGTGCCGCGCCCAGCCGCGCGTGCCTCGCCTCTACGAGCCCCAGTCGCCAGCACAGTCCCCTACGCTCCCCTGCTTCACCGCTCTGACGCCGCCCTGCTCCCTCTGCGCCCCTTCGAGGCCACCGCAGCCGCCCCGCTCGCCAGCCCCACTGCTCTGCTGCCGCCGTGCACCTTGCCTTCACCCGCTTGACTATGCTGTCGCCGCCAACGGCCTCCCGCACTGGGCCGTGCCTCCCTGCTACACCGTCGCCTCTACCACTTCGTCCGCGGCCGCGTTGACCTCCCTCCCACGCCCTTTTCTTGTGTGCCGCCTACTCTCCTGGCCACACCCGCTGGCGGCCACCCCCGCCACGCCCGTCTTGCCAAACACCGGCTCCCGTAGTGCCCTGTCGGGCGGGCTAGCGCTTGTCGCATGGCTGCGCCCGATGCCCATGGCCCGTTAGTCCGATAAGGCCTCCGTGCCACTGACTAGTGGGGCACACCCCAGAACGATTTAAAAAAAGAGAATTAAAAAATAATAATTAATTAATTAATTAGTTAAAGAATTAATTAACTGAATTAATCGTAATTAGATTAATCTAATCACTAATTAACCAAATTAACTGTTAGTTAATTAAAATAGAGTATGACAGTGGGACCCACATGTCAGGTTGACCAGGTCAACTGCTGATGTCATGCTGACATCAGCAAACACTATTCTAGATAATGTTGCATTAAAATAATTAAATAAATCATAAAAATGATTTAATCCTTTTTAAAATTAATATAAAATAAACCGTAGCTCGGATGAAAAAACTTTGTGCATGAAAGTTGCTCAGAACGACGAGACAAATTCGGATACGCAGCCGGTTCGTCCGCCATGCATACCTAGCATAGCAAACATGCAACTTTCCCCCTTCGGTTCATTTGTCCAAAAACGCGAAACACCGGGAATACTTTCCCGATTGTTTTCCCCTTCACCGGTACCACCTCGTACCGCGTTAGGGCACACCTAGCATCACGCTTTGTCATGTCATGCATTTGTTTGCATTATATTTATTGTTTCTTCCCCCTCTTCTCTCACTAGACACCGAGACCTACGCCGCTGCTACCCAGTACGACTACGGTGTTGACGACCCCTCTCTCTTTCCAGAGCAACTAGGCAAGCCCCCCCTTGATCACCAAATATCACCTACTCTTCTCTATACTGCTTGCATTAGAATGTTACTGCTTCCGTTAATCCTATCCTGATGCATAGCCTGTCCTTGCTACTACTGTTGTTACCTTTACCTGCAATCCTAATGCTTAGTATAGGATGCTAGTTTATCATCAGTGGCCCTACATTCTTGTCCGTCTGCCATGCTATACTATCGGGCCGTGATCACTCGGGAGGTGATCACGGGTATATACTTATACATATATACATGCTATACAGGTGGTGACTAAAGTCGAGTCGGCTCGTAGGAGTACCCGTGAGTGATTCCGATGTTGGGGGTTGAAGGGACAGGTGGCTCCATCCCGGTAGAGGTGGGCCTGGGTTCCCGATGGTCCCCGACTGTTACTTTGTGGCGGAGCGACATGGCAGGTTGAACCACCTAGGAGAGAGGTGGGCCTGGCCCTGGTCGGTGTTCGCGGATACTTAACACGCTTAACGAGATCTTGGTATTTGATCCAAGTCTGGCTACTGGCCTATACGCACTAACCAACTACGCGGGAACAGTTATGGGCACTCGACGTCATGGTATCAGCCGAAGCCTTCGTGACGTCAGCGACTGAGCGGCGCGCGCCGGGTTGGACCGCGTAACGCAACTTCCTTTGTAATGGAGGTTGCTAGGTCTGCTCTCCGGCCGCGTTCACAATGTGTAGGTGTGCAAAGGGCGATGGGCCCAGACCCTTGCACCATAGGATTTAGAGTGGCGTGCTGACCTCTCTGTTGTGCCTAGGTAGGACTGCGACGTGTTGATCTTCCGAGGCCGGGCATGACCCATAAAAGTGTGTCTGGACAAAGGGGATCGAGCGTGTTGGGAAATGTGGTGCACCCCTGCAGGGAAGTTAATCTATTCGAATAGCCGTGATCTTCGGTAACAGGATGACTTGGAGTTGTACCTTGACCTTATGACAACTAGAACCGGATACTTTATAAAATACACCCTTCCAAGTGCCAGATACAATCGGTGATCGCTCTCTAATAGGGCGACGAGGGGAGGATCATCGGTTAGGATTATGCTATGCGATGTTACTTGGTGAACTTACCATCTACTCTCTTCTACATGCTGCAAGATGGAGGTGGCCAGAAGCGTAGTCTTCGACAGGATTAGCTATCCCCCTCTTATTTCGGCTTTCTGCAGTTCAGTCCACATATGATACCCTTATTCCATTTGATACCAATGCATACATATGTAGTATAGCTCCTTGCTTGCGAGTACTTTCGATGAGTACTCACGGTTGCTTTGCTCCCTCTTTTCCCCCTTCCTATACCCGATTGCTGCGACCAGACGATGGAGCCCAGGAGCCAGACGCCACCGTCGAGGACGACTACTACTACTTGGGAGGTGCCTACTACTACGTGCAGCCCACTGACGACGACCAGGAGTAGTTTAGGAGGATCCCAGGTAGGAGGCCTGCGCCTCTTTCGATCTGTATCCCAGTTTGTGCTAGCCTTCTTAAGGCAGACTTGTTTAACTTATGTCTGTACTCAGATATTGTTGCTTCCGCTGACTCGTCTATGATCGAGTTCTTGTATTCGAGCCCTCGAGACCCCTGGCTTGTAATATGATGCTTGTATGACTTATTTTATTTGTAGATTTGTTTTGTGATATCTTCCCGTGAGTCCCTGATCTTGATCGTACATGTTTGCGTGTATGATTAGTGTACGATTGAATCGGGGGCATCAAAAAAAGGTATTAAAGCTGAAGATGTTAAGAATTTACCTCCTATTGAAGAAATACACGGTCTTAATTTACCGCCTGTTAAAGAAACATATGATCTTAATCCTTTACCTATTGAAGAAACTCATGGTCTTGATTACCCGACACAGGTAGTAAAGGTAAATTCTCTCTATAGATATGATAAAGCTGAAATCCCATTTACTAAGTTTGCTAGACCATGCTTAGATGAGTTTGATAAATTTATGGCTAAGCAAGAAGACTTTAATGCTTATTTTGGCAGACAATTGAAATACAATTCAAATATGCTTGAACACTTGGGTGATTATATGGCTAATGTCAAAGGTGAACTTAAACTTATTAGTAAACATGCTTCTATGGTTACCACTCAAGTAGAACAAGTACTTAAAGCTCAAAATTATTTGCTCAATGAGTTGAATAGTAAGAATAATGATAATGTTGTTAGAGTGGCTACTAGAACTCGTAAAATGACTCAGGAACCTTTGTATCCTGAAGGCCATCCTAAGAGAATTAAGCAAGATTCTCAGAGAAATAATATAGATGCACCTAGTCCTTCTAAAAGGAAGAAAAAGAAAAATGATAGGACTTTGCATGCTTCTAGTGAACCTGTTATTGAAATACCTGAGAATCCAAATGATATTTCTATTTCTGATGCTGAAACTGTTGGGGATCATAGCAGAAATTTAAAATTTTCTACGCATCGCCAAGATCAATCTATGGAGTAATCTAGCAACGAGGGGAAGGGGAGTGCATCTACATACCCTAGTAGATCGCTAAGCAGAAGTGTCGGTGTCAAAACCGGCGGATCTCGGGTAGGGGGTCCCGAACTGTGCGTCTAGGCCGGATGGTAACAGGAGACAAGGGACATGAAGTTTTACCTAGGTTTGGGCCCTCTCGATGGAGGTAAAACCCTACGTCCTGCTTGATTAATATTGATGATATGGGTAGTACAAGAGTAGATCTACCACGAGATCGAGGAGGCTAAACCCTAGAAGCTAGCCTATGGTATGATTGTTGATGTCTATGTTGTCCTACGGACTAAAACCCTCCGGTTTATATAGACACCGGAGAGGGTTAGGGTTATATAGAGTCGGTTACAATGGTAGGAGATCTTCATATCCGTATCGCCAAGCTTGCCTTCCACGCCAAGGAAAGTCCCTTCCGGACGCGGGACGGAGTCTTCAATCTTGTATCTTCATAGTCCAGGAGTCCGGCTGAAGGTATAGTCCGGCAATCCGAACACCCCCTAATCCAGGACTCCCTCAGTAGCCCCCGAACCAGGCTTCAATGACGATGAGTCCGGCGCGCAGATTGTCTTCGGCATTGCAAGGCGGGTTCTCCTCCAAATTCCATGCACCTGTTTGAATAAAGTCCGGTTTCTTGTAGATGTTGCGCTCCTTGGCTTCTACGCCCAATAATGTCCGCTTCCCACGTGTCAAACGAATACGAAAAGTCTGAGTGTTTTTACATTCACACCCCTAGCCGCGTAAATGAGCTGCCCTATTTAAGGGGACGAGGATTTAGATCCAATCCACACCTTCTCCCCTCCGCGAGTGTTCATCAGAGTGCATCCGACAAAGGTCCATTCCACCATGGCCAGCCGTCGCAACTCCTCCCCTCGCCCTTCCAGCCCTAAGCCTGGATATTGGGAGAGATGTTCCACCCTGCATAGCGAGCTAGTGACACTCCAGACCAAGGGATTTCTCCCCCCGGCCTATATGATCCCGGTTCGAGCCGGTCTTGCCGTCTACAACGACGGAGAGCAAGCAGAGAATGCCCCTAATCCCTCCAAAGGAGGGCGGGTGTGCCTTGTCCCTTACTTAATAAGGGGGCTCAGATTTCCAATCCACCCATTTCTCCGGGGGCTGCTAGAGTTCTACGGCCTCCAGCTACATCATCTCACGCCTGCCTCAGTATTGCATATCGTGGGCTTTGTAGCCCTCTGCGAGCTGTTCTTGGGTGTTGAAGCTCATTTCGGACTGTGGAAGGAGCTATTTTGCCTCGTGCCCCGTTCCAAGAAGGGGTCAATGTATCAAGTGGGCGGAGCCGAAGTGTGGCGCATCGCCGGGACCGGATATCTGTCCAGAACCCCAAAGAAGGCGTCCGAAGACTGGCCCTCAGAATGGTTCTATATAGAAGACGTCCCGCTACCGGATCCTGTCCGGATCGGCCTCCCTGAATTCAACAGTGCTCCCTTAAAGAAGCACCTAAGCTGGCGCCCACGGAGCCCTCAAAGGGAAAGTGACAGGGACATCATTTACCTGATGGGCCGAATAAGATTGTTAGCCCATTCCGGACTAACCATGATCAGGGTTATGGCTGAATGCATTATGCGGGGGGTGCAGCCGCTTCAGTATAGAAGCCACCCCATGTGGGACTTCAACGGGGAGGACGACGCCACCCGCTACGGTCGTAAGGGGCCGGATTCAACTGCCGCTCTACTAAATTGTCCACTTTGTATAAGGGAGAAGAGGAGGAATTTCTCCGCGTCAACCCTCAGGGTGGATTCTCCATGCACAATCCCCCGAGCTGGGTAAGCGGCCGTATTTACTTGTCCATCCGTTTTGTATTCCCATTGTTAAATATTCGGTCTGACAACTTTAACGCAGGAACTGCGCCGGGCTGTTAAGGAAAAGTAGCCCTCCTCCACAATCCGAGGACCCAGGACGGTCCCTCGACCCGGCCTCTCAAGAGGATCCGGACATATCTGTGGAGCTGATTGATGGAGTGTTCCATCAATTGAGCGAGGACAACGCCTTGGTGGCCATTACGACCGATTACCCAGGGCTAATCCTGACGCCCCAGGTACCTGAGATCGAAGTCCCAGTACCCCGAATAGGTGTCCGCCCACTCGTGTTCAGTTTCCTGATTGCAGCACCAACTCTGAGGTGGAGAGTGCCATGAACCACAGGCGTCGCCGGACAATTCTTCGCAACGCTTGTTTCTCCCAAGGGGCGTTAGATGCCTTCAACTCGGGAGATGCTCACCTCTGTGCCGCTCAAAATGGTCTAGCCAGAGCCACGGAGCAATATGTAAAAGACATACGGGTAAGAAAATTTTGGTAATTATATATATCAGTAGCCCTCGAGACTTGAAACAGTTAGAATAACTGATTTAAGAATCATTTGATATGCAGGTTCTTACAGAAAAGAATTCCCTACTGTCCAAGGAGCTGGAAGAGTGCAAAGCCCAACTGGAGGCCGCACTAGCCGCGGCAGGGGAGCCTAAGGATACCCCCTCTGGTAATATACACTTCGAAAGATAAGTATTTTGCGAAGCATGGCTTTGGTGCGAATCTGACAAATGAAATTGTAGATGGCGCCGGATTGAATCCGGAAAGGCAACACCTCCTACGCCAGCTAAAGGCTGGTGAGAGGGTGCTGCTAAAGGTGATGGGGGAGAACAACAATCTCCAAGATGCCAACACCAAGCTGGGCATCGAGCTGAAAGATGTTCGTGCCCAGCTGTCAGACTCCGTGAAGGAGAATCAGCGGCTTCGGCGCGGCATATTTAGTAAGTGCTTGAATGAACCTTTTGAAAGAAAGTTCGGCGGGGAAGTCGACTAATAGAGCAATGTCTGTAGGTGTGCTAACAGGTCGTCCTGCAGAGGAGATGCCCGGTTCTATGGGTGACCTTCTTCCCGAGCTCTCGCAACTGCTCGATCGAGTTCAGTAGGCGATACGAGGCGTCGCCCAGGCCCTGTGGCCATCCATCTCCATGCCTGAAGGTCTTGGAGAGCTTGCGGAGAAGCTAAAGGGAGCATGGCGGCGCTTCTGATTGTGGAAGATATCAGCCTGCCGTCAAGGCGCTAGGGAGGCCTGGGCCATGGTGAAGACGCGGTACGCAAAGGCTGACCCCAACCACATGGCCGAGGTCAGTCCTGTTGGGCCCAATGGGAAGGAGATCCCTATAAGCTTAGTATACGGCCAAGTAGAGTTGGCCGCAAAGTATTCCCAGCAGGACTGTAAATTAGACAACCTGTTAGATGGTATTGAAGAGGAATACAACCAGTCAAAATGACTATGTAATGTAATTGACATTTATAATGCCTTCTAGCCGAATTGTAGATCATTTGTCATGGCCGACCTTTTCGCTTCAGCCTCGGGACCTGACGGTCCAGAGTGTGTCCGAATTCCCATGCGGTTATATAGGAACCGGGGAATGCATGGAGACCAGGCGTAGGGGTCATTAGGGCATGAACAGACAAGTGCCCGACTAGGTATGTTATATTACATGGTTAGTAAGAAACATCTTCCAGGGAGAATAGTTCCGTTAGAGGTTCCTTTCCCTGGGAGGCATGCCCTAAGGTGCATGTCCATGCTGCGAAAAGAAACGCATGAAAAACATCTGGGGGCGTATAGATAAAAATAAAAAAGATCATCTTTAGTTCACGGATCGAATATTCCCTTAAGAATGCTAGCTTTTGGCTTCACCCAGTCTGAGGTACACGTCCGGCTGACCCAGCAGTAACAATCGCAGAGGTGCTCCCTTTACCACCTAGCCGAACAATTGGGAACGTAGGGGTAAGCACAGGAGCCAGGCAACCCAGCTTGGCCAAAACTTAAGTCATATCGATTCATATAATGGTGAATAAAAGGTACATGCGGAAGTGTGACACATGTGTTGGGCATGAAGCCCGTATGAATAAGCTTCTGTTTAAAGAAGCCCCCAGGTTTAATGAGCGCGGATAGTGTGTCACTTTATGAGCCTTTAGAGGCTATAAGAGAGAGAGAGAGAGAGAAGAAGAGAAATGTAAGACAGAAAATATAAAAAATGGACAGAGGAAGGAGACGAACACAGAGTCTGGCGCTAGGCATAGAATCTTCGGAGACGGGCTGCGTTCCATGGGTTTGGCTCGAGTCGGTTATCCGATGCATCCCGCAGGCGGTACGCTCCACCAGTCAGGACTTGGTCAATTATGAAGGGACATCCCACTTGGGCTTGAGTTTGTCCTTTTTCTTGTCCGGTAGTCATAGAACTAATTCGCCAACGTTGTAATTTTTGGTCCGTACTTCTCTGCTTTGGTATCTTCGAGCCTGCTGTTGATAGAATGCAGAACGGGCTTTTGCCACATCATGCTCCTCCTCCAATGCGTCCAAGATGTCCTGCCTATCAAGCTCGGCTTCTCTTTCTTCGTACATGCGCACTCGAGGTGAGTCATGAATTATGTCGCAAGCCAAAACTGCCTCTGTGCCGTACACCATAAAGAATGGTGTGTATTCGGTGGTGCGATTCGGCATGGTCCGCAGCCCCCAGAGTACGGAGTCGAGCTCCTCTACCCAGTGCGTGTTAGATTCCTTGAGGGACCGCACTAATCTGGGTTTGATGCCGCTCATGATAAGACCATTTGCACATTCGACCTGGCCGTTAGTTTCTGGGTGATAGACGGAAGCATAATCGAGCTTGATGCCCATGTTTTTGCACCAGAGTTTTACCTCGTCGGACATGAAGTTCGTGCCGTTATCAGTGATGATGCTGTGGGGGACGCCATAATGGTGTACAACCCCGGATATAAAGTCTATCACCGGTCCGGATTCGGCTGTCTTAATAGGCTTGGCTTCTATCCATTTGGTGAACTTATCCACCATGACCAGTAAGTATTTTTGCTTGTGGGTTCCGCCTTTAAGGGGTCCAACCATGTCAAGTCCCCAGACCGCGAAGGGCCAATTAATGGGGATGGTTTGGATGGCGGTGGGTGGCACATGGCTTTGGTTTGCCAAGAGCTGGCAACCGGTGCATCGTTGGACTAAGTCCTGCGCGTCTGCCCGGGCCGTCGGCCAATAAAAGCCTGTATGGAAGGCCTTGCTTACAAGGGACCGGGCTGCAGCATGATGACCGCCGAGTTCGGCATGAATTTCAGCCAGGAGATTCCACCCCTCCTCTTTGGAGATGCACCTTTGAAGGACTCCAGTAGTGCTTTTCTTATAAAGCTCTCCCTCGTGGACTCTGTAGGCTTTGGATCGCCGCACTATGCAGCGTGCCTCATTTTGGTCCTCGGGGAGTTCCTTCCTAGTAAGGTAGGCGAGGAATGGTTCTGTCCACGGGGCGATGACGGCCATTATTACGTGGGCTGAAGGTGTTATTTCATTGGCAGAGCCTCCGATTGTGTCAGAATGTTCGGTGTCGGGCAGTGCGGTTGGGTCCGGGCTGTTATTGTTCGGCTCCCCTTCCCATGCTATGGATGGCTTGAACAGCCTTTCCAAGAAGATGTTGGGGGGGGGGGACTACATCGCGTTTTGCGCCGATGCGTGCCAGGACATCTGCCGCCTAATTATTTTCTCGGGCTATATGGTGAAATTCAAGCCCCTCGAACCGAGCTGACATTTTTAGGACGGCGTTGCGGTAAGCTGCCATTTTTGGATCCTTGGCATCAAAGTCTCCATTTATTTGGGATATTGCGAGGTTCGAGTCCCCGCGCACCTCTAGGCGTTGGATGCTCATGGATACTGCCATCCGGAGACCATGTAAAAGGGCCTCATATTCGGCTGCATTATTGGAGTCCGTGTACATAATCTATAGTATGTATTGAACTGTGTCTCCTGTGGGGGACGTCAAAACGACGCCAACCCCTAGTCCGGCCAACATCTTGGAGCCGTCAAAATGCATGATCCAATTTGAATATGTGCCGTACTCTTTAGGGAGTTCGGCCTCCGTCCATTCTGCGATGAAGTCGGCCAAGACTTGTGACTTGATGGCTCATCGTGGCTTATAAGTTATGTCGAACGGGAGGAGCTCGATGGCCCATTTAGCAATCTGGCCCGTTGCATCACGGTTGTTTATAATATTGTTAAGTGGTACTCCCGAGGCTGCTGTTATTGGACACTCTTGAAAGTAGTGTCGTAGCTTCCGAGATGCCATGAATACCGCGTATGCAATCTTTTGATAATGCGGGTACCGTGATTTGTAGGTAGTGAGGACAGTGGACACATAATAGACCGGCTTTTGAAGGGGTAATTTGTGTCCATCCGCTTCCCGTTCGACGACGAGCACTGCGCTTACAACCTGATGTGTTGCTGCAATGTATAATAGCATTGGTTCGCCAATGTTTGGCGCGGCTAGGACTGGGTTTGTTGCCAGTATGGCTTTGATTTCGTCGATTCCGGCCGTGGCTGCGTCCGTCCATTTGAAGTGTTCGGTGCGCCGAAGGAGGCGGTAAAGGGGTAGGGCCTTTTCTCCCAAGCGGGAGATAAAGCGGCCTAGAGCCGCCACACATCCGGTTAACTTTTGTATTTGTTTGAGGTCCTTTGGGATATCCAGTTGCGACAGAGCTCGGATCTTGGCTGGATTTGCTTCAATTCCTCTAGCGGATACAATGAAGCCCAAGAGCTTTCTGGCTGGAACGCCGAAAACGCATTTTTCCGGGTTGAGCTTGATGTCGTATGTTCGGATGTTATCAAATGTGAGCCTCAAGTCATCTACTAGAGATTCAACATGTCTTGTTTTGATGACCACATCATCTACATATGCCTCCATTGTTTTGCCGATCTGGCTTGCCAGACATGTCTGAATCATGCGCTGATATGTTGCGCCGGCGTTTTTGAGCCCGAAGGGCATCGTGTTGAAGCAGAATGACCCGTATGGTGTGATAAATGTTGAAAATATGCCCTAGAGGCAATAATAAAAGTATTATTATATTTCATTGTTCATGATAATTGTCTTTTATTCATGCTATAACTGTATTATCCGGAAATCGTAATACACGTGTGAATACATAGACCTCAATATGTCCCTAGTGAGCCTCTAGTTGACTAGCTCGTTGTGATCAACAGATAGTCATGATTTCCTGGCTATGGACATTGGATGTCGTTGATAACGGGATCACATCATTAGGAGAATGATGTGATGGACAAGACCCAATCCTAAGCATAGCACAAAGGTCGTTTAGTTCGTTTGCTAGAGCTTTGCCAATGTCAAGTATCTCTTCCTTAGACCATGAGATCGTGTAACTCCCGGATACCGTAGGAGTGCCTTGGGTGTATCAAACGTCACAACGTAACTGGGTGACTATAAAGGTGCATTACAGGTATCTCCGAAAGTAGCTGTTGGGTTGACACGGATCGAGACTGGGATTTGTCACTCCGTATGACGGAGAGGTATCTCTGGGCCCACTCGGTAATGCATCATCATAATGAGCTCAAGGTGACCAAAGTGTTGGCCACGAGATCATGCATTACGGTACGAGTAAAGTGACTTGCCGGTAACGAGACTGAACAAGGTATTGGGATACCGACGATCGAGTCTCGGGCAAGTAACGTACCGATTGACAAAGGGAATTGTATACAGGGTTTGATCGAATCCTCGACATCGTGGTTCATCCGATGACAACATCGAGAAGCATGTGGGAGCCAACATGGGTATCCAGATCCCGCTGTTGGTTATTGACCGGAGAACGTCTCGGTCATGTCTACATGTCTCCCGAACCCGTAGGGTCTACACACTTAAGGTTCGATGACGCTAGGGTTATAAAGGAAGTTTGTATGTGGTTACCGAATGTTGTTCGGAGTCCCGGATGAGATCCCGGACGTCACGAGGAGTTCCGGAATGGTCCGGAGGTAAAGATTTATATATGGGAAGTCCTATTTTGGCCACCGGAAAATGTTCGGGATTTTTCGGTATTGTACCGGGAAGGTTCTAGAAGGTTCCGGAGTGGGGCCCACCTGCATGGGGGGACCCACATGAACGTGAGTAGTGGGGGAAAGGCCCCACACCCCTGGTCAAGGCGCACCAAGATCCCCCCTTAGAAGGAATAAGATCATATCCCGAAGGGATAAGATCAAGATCCCTAAAAAGGGGGGATAACAATCGGTGGGGAAGGAAATGATGGGATTTCTTTCCTCCCACCTTGGCCAACGCCCCAATGGACTTGGAGGGCAAGAAACCAGCCCCTCCACCCCTATATATAGTGGGGAGGCGCATGGGAGCTTAACACAAGCCAAGGCGCAGCCCCTCCCCTCCCCAACACCTCTCCTCCTCCGTATATGCTTGGCGAAGCCCTGTCGGAGTACTGCTGCACCAACTACACCACGCCGTCGTGCTGCCGTTGGAGCAATCTTCCTCAACCTCTCCTTCCCCCTTGCTGGATCAAGAAGGAGGAGACGTCTCCCGTCCCGTACGTGTGTTGAACGCGGAGGTGCTGTCCGTTCAGCACTTGGACATCGGTGATCCGAATCACGTTCGAGTACGACTCCATCATCACCATCCCCTTGGCTAGCTTCCGCTCGTGATCTACAAGTGGTATGTAGATGCAAACTCTCTCCCTTGACTCGTTGCTTAGATGAACTCATAGATGGATCTTGGTGAAACCGTAGGAAAAATTTTAATTTTCTGCAACGTTCCCCAACAGTGGCATCATGAGCTAGGTCTATGCGTAGTTCTCTTTGCACGAGTAGAACACAATTTTGTTGTGGGCGTGGATTTTGTCATCTTACTTGCCTCTACTAGTCTTTTCTTGCTTCGGCGGTATTGTGGGATGAAGCGGCCCGGACCAACCTTACACGTACGCTTACGTGAGACCGGTTCCACCGACTGACATGCACTAGTTGCATAAGGTGGCTGGCGGGTGTCTGTCTCTCCCACTTTAGTTGGAGCGGATTCGATGAAAAGGGCCCTTATGAAGGGTAAATAGAAGTTGACAAAATCACGTTGTGGTTATTCGTAGGTAAGAAAACGTTCTTGCTAGAACCCAATTGCAGCCACGTAAAAGATGCAACAACAATTAGAGGACGTCTAACTTGTTTTTGCAGCGATTGATCATGTGATGTGATATGGCCAGAAGTTGTGATGAATGATGAATTGTGATGTATGAGATCATGTTCTTTGTAATAGGATTCACGACTTGCATGTCGATGAGTATGACAACCGGCAGGAGCCATAGGAGTTGTCTTTATTTTTTGTATGACCTGCGTGTCATTGAAGAACGCCATGTAACTCACTTTACTTTATTGCTAAACGCGTTAGCCATAGAAGTAGAAGTAGTCGTTGGCGTGACAACTTCATGAAGACACGATGATGGAGATCATGGTGTCAAGCCGGTGACAAGATGATCATGGAGCCCCGAAGATGAAGATCAATGGAGCTATATGATATTGGCCATATCATGTCACAACTATATAATTGCATGTGATGTTTATTATGTTTATGCATCTTGTTTACTTAGGACGACGGTAGTAAATAAGATGATCCCTTACAAAAATTTCAAGAAGTGTTCTCCCCTAACTGTGCACCGTTGCTACAGTTCGTCGCTTCTAAGCACCACGTGATGATCGGGTGTGATGGATTCTTACGTTCACATACAACGGGTGTAAGACAGTTTTACACAGCGAAAACACTTAGGGTTAACTTGACGAGCCTAGCATGTGCAGACATGGCCTCGGAACACGGAGACCGAAAGGTCGAACACGAGTCGTATGGAAGATACGATCAACATGAGAATGTTCACCGACGATGACTAGTCCGTCTCACGTGATGATCGGACACGGCCTAGTCGACTCGGATCGTGTAACACTTAGATGACTAAAGGGATGTCTAATCTGAGTGGGAGTTCATAATTTGATTAGAACTTAATTATCATGAACTTAGTCTAAAACCTTTGCAAATATGTCTTGTAGATCAAATGGCCAACGCTCATGTCAACATGAACTTCAACGCGTTCCTAGAGAAAACCAAGCTGAAAGATGATGGCAGCAACTATACGGACTGGGTCCGGAACCTGAGGATCATCCTCATAGCTGCCAGGAAACAATATGTCCTAGAAGGACCGCTAGGTGACGCTCCCGTCCCAGAGAACCAAGACATTATGAATGCTTGGCAAACTCGCGCTGATGATTACTCCCTCGTTCAGTGCGGCATGCTTTACAGCTTAGAACCGGGGCTCCAAAAGCGTTTTGAGCATCACGGAGCATATGAGATGTTCGAAGAGCTGAAACTAGTTTTCCAAGCTCATGCCCGGGTCGAGAGATATGATGTCTCCGACAAGTTCTACAGTTGTAAGATGGAGGAAAACAGTTCTGTCAGTGAGCACATCCTGAAGATGTCTGGGTTGCACAACCGTATGACCCAGCTGAACATTAACCTCCCAGATGAGGCGGTCATTGACAGAATCCTCCAGTCGCTCCCACCAAGCTACAAGAGCTTTGTGATGAACTACAACATGCAGGGGATGGAAAAGACCATTCCTGAAGTGTTCTCGATGCTGAAGTCAGCAGAGGCTGAAATCAAGAAAGAACATCAAGTGTTGATGGTCAATAAGACCACTAAGTTCAAGAAGGGCAAGGGTAAGAAGAACTTCAAGAAGGACGGCAAGGAGGTTGCCGCGCCTGGTAAGCCAGTTACCGGGAAGAAGTCAAAGAATGGACCTAAGCCTGAGACTGAGTGCTTTTATTGCAAGGGGAAGGGTCACTGGAAGCGGAACTGCCCCAAATACTTAGCAGATAAGAAGGCCGGCAAAACCAAAGGTATATTTGATATACATGTAATTGATGTGTACCTTACCAGTACTCGTAGTAACTCCTGGGTATTTGATACCGGTGCCGTTGCTCATATTTGTAACTCACAGCAGGAGCTGCGGAATAAACGGAGACTGGCGAAGGACGAGGTGACGATGCGCGTCGGGAATGGTTCCAGAGTCGATGTGATCGCCGTCGGCACGCTGCCTCTACATTTACCTACGGGATTAGTTTTGAACCTTAATAATTGTTATTTAGTGCCAAGTTTGAGCATGAACATTGTATCTGGATCTCGTTTAATACGAGATGGCTACTCATTTAAGTCTGAGAATAATGGTTGTTCGATTTATATGAGAGATATGTTTTATGGTCATGCTCCGATGGTCAATGGTTTATTCTTAATGAATCTCGAGCGTAATATTACACATGTTCATAGTGTAGATGCCAAAAGATGTAAAGTTGATAACGATAGTCCCACATACTTGTGGCACTGCCGCCTTGGTCACATTGGTGTCAAGCGCATGAAGAAGCTCCATGCCGATGGACTTTTAGAGTCTCTTGATTATGAATCGTTTGACACGTGCGAACCATGCCTCATGGGCAAGATGACCAAGACTCCGTTCTCCGGAACAATGGAGCGAGCAACCAACTTATTGGAAATCATACATACCGATGTGTGCGGTCCAATGAGCGTTGAGGCTCGCGGAGGATATCGTTATGTTCTCACTCTCACTGATGACTTAAGTAGATATGGGTATGTCTACTTAATGAAACACAAGTCTGAGACCTTTGAAAAGTTCAAGGAATTTCAGAATGAGGTGGAGAATCAACGTGACCGAAAGATAAAGTGCCTACGATCAGATCGTGGAGGAGAATATTTAAGTCACGAATTTGGCACACACTTAAGGAAATGTGGAATCGTTTCACAACTCACGCCGCCTGGAACACCTCAGCGAAACGGTGTGTCCGAACGTCGTAATCGCACTCTATTGGATATGGTGCGGTCTATGATGTCTCTTACTGATTTACCGCTATCATTTTGGGGATACGCTCTAGAGACAGCTACATTCACTTTAAATAGGGCACCGTCTAAATCCGTTGAGACGACACCGTATGAATTATGGTTTGGGAAGAAACCTAAGCTGTCGTTTCTAAAAGTTTGGGGATGCGATGCTTATGTCAAGAAACTTCAACCTGAAAAGCTCGAACCCAAGTCGGAAAAATGCGTCTTCATAGGATACCCTAAGGAAACTGTCGGGTATACCTTCTACTTAAGATCCGAGGGCAAAATCTTTGTTGCCAAGAACGGATGCTTTCTGGAAAAAGAGTTTCTCTCGAAAGAAGTAAGTGGGAGGAAAGTAGAACTCGATGAAGTACTACCTCTCGAACGGGAAAGTGGTGCAGCTCAGGAAAATGTTCCTGTGATGCCCACACCAACTGAAGAGGAAACCAATGATGATGATCAAGGTACTTCGGATCAAGTTGCTACTGAACTTCGTAGGTCCACAAGGACACGTTCCGCACCAGAGTGGTACGGCAACCCCGTCCTGGAAATCATGTTGTTAGACAACGGTGAACCTTCGAACTATGAAGAAGCGATGGCGGGCCCAGATTCCAACAAATGGCTTGAAGCCATGAAATCCGAGATAGAATCCATGTATGAAAACAAAGTATGGACTTTGACAGACTTGCCCGATGATCGGCGAGCGATAGAAAACAAATGGATCTTTAAGAAGAAGACAGACGCGGATGGTAATGTCACCATCTATAAAGCTCGACTTGTCGCTAAGGGTTATCGACAGGTTCAAGGGATTGACTACGACGAGACATTCTCTCCCGTAGCGAAGCTAAAGTCCGTCCGAATCATGTTAGCAATTGCCGCATACTATGATTATGAGATATGGCAGATGGACGTCAAAACAGCATTCCTTAACGGGCATCTTAAGGAAGAACTGTATATGATGCAGCCGGAAGGTTTTGTCGATCCTAAGAACGCTAACAAAGTATGCAAGCTCCAGCGATCCATTTATGGGCTGGTGCAAGCATCTCGGAGTTGGAATATTCGCTTTGATGAGATGATCAAAGCGTTTGGGTTTATGCAGACTTATGGAGAAGCCTGCGTTTACAAGAAAGTGAGTGGGAGCTCTGTAGCATTTCTCATATTATATGTAGATGACATACTCTTGATGGGAAATAATATAGAATTTCTGGACAGCATTAAGGCCTACTTGAATAAGTGTTTTTCAATGAAGGACCTTGGAGAAGCTGCTTACATATTAGGCATCAAGATCTATAGAGATAGATCGAGACGCCTCATAGGTCTTTCACAAAGCACATACCTTGATAAGATTTTGAAGAGGTTCAAAATGGATCAGTCCAAGAAGGGGTTCTTGCCTATGTTACAAGGTGTGAGATTGAGCTCGGCTCAGTCACCGACCACGGCAAAAGATAAAGAAGAGATGAGTGTCATCCCCTATGCTTCAGCCATAGGATCTATTATGTATGCCATGCTGTGTACCAGACCTGATGTAAACCTTGCCGTGAGTTTGGTAGCTAGATACCAAAGTAATCCCGGCAAGGAACACTGGACAGCAGTCAAGAATATCCTGAAGTACCTGAAAAGGACAAAGGACATGTTTCTCGTTTATGGAGGAGACGAAGAGCTTGTCGTAAAGGGTTACGTCGACGCTAGCTTCGACTCAGATCCGGATGACTCTAAGTCACAAACCGGATACGTGTATATGTTGAATGGTGGAGCAGTAAGCTGGTGCAGCTGCAAGCAGAGCGTCGTGGCGGGATCTACGTGTGAAGCGGAGTACATGGCAGCCTCGGAGGCAGCGCATGAAGCGATTTGGGTGAAGGAGTTCATCACCGACCTAGGAGTCATACCCAATGCGTCGGGGCCAATCAAACTCTTCTGTGACAACACTGGAGCTATTGCCCTTGCCAAGGAGCCCAGGTTTCACAAGAAGACCAGGCACATCAAGCGTCGTTTCAACTCCATCCGTGAAAATGTTCAAGATGGAGACATAGAAATTTGCAAAGTACATACGGATCTGAATGTCGCAGATCCGTTGACTAAACCTCTCTCGCGAGCTAAACATGATCAACACCAGAACTCTATGGGTGTTCGATTCATCACAATGTAACTAGATTGGTGACTCTAGTGCAAGTGGGAGACTGTTGGAAATATGCCCTAGAGGCAATAATAAAAGTATTATTATATTTCATTGTTCATGATAATTGTCTTTTATTCATGCTATAACTGTATTATCCGGAAATCGTAATACACGTGTGAATACATAGACCTCAATATGTCCCTAGTGAGCCTCTAGTTGACTAGCTCGTTGTGATCAACAGATAGTCATGATTTCCTGGCTATGGACATTGGATGTCGTTGATAACGGGATCACATCATTAGGAGAATGATGTGATGGACAAGACCCAATCCTAAGCATAGCACAAAGGTCGTTTAGTTCGTTTGCTAGAGCTTTGCCAATGTCAAGTATCTCTTCCTTAGACCATGAGATCGTGTAACTCCCGGATACCGTAGGAGTGCCTTGGGTGTATCAAACGTCACAACGTAACTGGGTGACTATAAAGGTGCATTACAGGTATCTCCGAAAGTAGCTGTTGGGTTGACACGGATCGAGACTGGGATTTGTCACTCCGTATGACGGAGAGGTATCTCTGGGCCCACTCGGTAATGCATCATCATAATGAGCTCAAGGTGACCAAAGTGTTGGCCACGAGATCATGCATTACGGTACGAGTAAAGTGACTTGCCGGTAACGAGACTGAACAAGGTATTGGGATACCGACGATCGAGTCTCGGGCAAGTAACGTACCGATTGACAAAGGGAATTGTATACAGGGTTTGATCGAATCCTCGACATCGTGGTTCATCCGATGACAACATCGAGAAGCATGTGGGAGCCAACATGGGTATCCAGATCCCGCTGTTGGTTATTGACCGGAGAACGTCTCGGTCATGTCTACATGTCTCCCGAACCCGTAGGGTCTACACACTTAAGGTTCGATGACGCTAGGGTTATAAAGGAAGTTTGTATGTGGTTACCGAATGTTGTTCGGAGTCCCGGATGAGATCCCGGACGTCACGAGGAGTTCCGGAATGGTCCGGAGGTAAAGATTTATATATGGGAAGTCCTATTTTGGCCACCGGAAAATGTTCGGGATTTTTCGGTATTGTACCGGGAAGGTTCTAGAAGGTTCCGGAGTGGGGCCCACCTGCATGGGGGGACCCACATGAACGTGAGTAGTGGGGGAAAGGCCCCACACCCCTGGTCAAGGCGCACCAAGATCCCCCCTTAGAAGGAATAAGATCATATCCCGAAGGGATAAGATCAAGATCCCTAAAAAGGGGGGATAACAATCGGTGGGGAAGGAAATGATGGGATTTCTTTCCTCCCACCTTGGCCAACGCCCCAATGGACTTGGAGGGCAAGAAACCAGCCCCTCCACCCCTATATATAGTGGGGAGGCGCATGGGAGCTTAACACAAGCCAAGGCGCAGCCCCTCCCCTCCCCAACACCTCTCCTCCTCCGTATATGCTTGGCGAAGCCCTGTCGGAGTACTGCTGCACCAACTACACCACGCCGTCGTGCTGCCGTTGGAGCAATCTTCCTCAACCTCTCCTTCCCCCTTGCTGGATCAAGAAGGAGGAGACGTCTCCCGTCCAGTACGTGTGTTGAACGCGGAGGTGCTGTCCGTTCAGCACTTGGACATCGGTGATCCGAATCACGTTCGAGTACGACTCCATCATCACCATCCCCTTGGCTAGCTTCCGCTCGTGATCTACAAGTGGTATGTAGATGCAAACTCTCTCCCTTGACTCGTTGCTTAGATGAACTCATAGATGGATCTTGGTGAAACCGTAGGAAAAATTTTAATTTTCTGCAACGTTCCCCAACAATAAATGCCATTGCGGCTTGGTCTGGTTCTGCCATCTTGATTTGATGGTAGCCAGAATATGCATCGAGGAAACATAACGAATCGTGTCCTACGGTAGCGTCGATAATTTGGTCGATGCGGGGGAAGGGGAAGGGATCCTTTGGGGAAGCCTTGTTAAGGTCTTTAAAATCAACACAAAGGCGCCAGGATTTGTCCTTCTTTGGTACCATCACCAGGTTTGCTAGCTAGTCCGGATGTTTTATATCTCTGATGAATCTGGCCTCCAATAGCTTTGCTAGCTCCTCTCCCATGGCCTGTCTCTTAGGTTCGTAAAAATGCCGAAGCGCCTGTTTGACAGGTTTGAATCCTATTTGGATATTTAAGCTATGCTCGGCCAGCCTGTGTGGGATTCCTGGCATGTCTGAAGGGTGCCAGGCGAAAATGTCCCAGTTCTCCCATAGGAACTCTCGCAATGCGGCATCGACATCAGGGTTTAACTGTGCCCCGATGGAAGCTGTTTTATTGGGGTCCATTGGATGGACTTGGAATTTGACTATTTCGTCCACCGGTTTAAAGGAGGTGGACTTGGATCTTTTGTCGAGTACCACATCGTCCCTATTCACCGTAGAGCACAGCGTAGTCAGCTCCTCAGCCGCTAGGGCTTTGGATAGTGCCTCGAGGGCCAGTGCGGCTGTCTTGTTCTCGGCGCGGAGTGCTATGTCCGGATCACTAGCGAGAGTGATGATCCCGTTTGGCCCGGGCATCTTGAGCTTCATGTACCCGTGATGGGGTATTGCTTGGAAGATTGTAAACGCTTCCCGCCCTAGTAGAGCGTGATAACCGCTGTTGAACGGAGCCACCTGGAACGTGACCTCTTCGGACCTGTAATTATCCGGCGTGCCAAACACCACATCTAGTGTGATTTTTCCTGTACAGCACGCTTCCCGACTGGGGATTATTCCTCTAAAGGTTGTGCTACTTCGCTCAATGCGGTTCCAGTCTATTTCCATTTTTTGAAGAGTCTCCTCGTAAATGAGGTTCAATCCGCTGCCGCCGTCCATGAGTACCTTGGTAAGACAAAAGCCGTCCACTATTGGACTGAGGACCAATGCGGCTGGTGCTCGGGCTGTTCGGAATTTAGGTTCATCACTGGCGTTAAAGGTAATAGCCGTGTCACTCCATGGGTTTATTGTTGCTACTTGGTAGACTTCGGCAAGGCTGCGGAGTGTCCTTTTTCGCATATTATTTGATGCGAAAGTCTCGAAGACTGTTAATACCGTATTGGTGTCTCTGGGGTGGCTTTCTGTGGCCTCCGGAATTAGGAGATTTTCGCCAATTTTGGCCACCTGCCGGAGTATCCAACATGCTCTGAGGCTGTGAGTTGGTGTGGCGTCCTATGCACTGCGAATTTTACAGGGTCCATTAAGCCACCCTTCCAGTATGGTTCCATGCCCTGTAGAGGGTTTTTGCTTTTTAGTGCTTGACCCGGGTGACTGGTGACGATGCACCCTTTTATTTCGGACTGGGTTTGTATTCAGGGCCGGATTGTCCCAAAATTTTATTTCGGTTTTCCAGGCGCTTTCCATCGCACAGTACTTTCGTACAATGGACGCCAAGTCAGCGAAGCGTGTAATATCACGGCGACTTATGGCGTTGAGTATTCCCTTGTCCGTGCAATTATTGCAGAAGATTGAGATTGCGTCTTCCTCGTGGCAGTCCCTTAGCCTGTTCTTAACCAGGAGGAATCTGGCCCAGTAATGATGTACTGTTTCATCGGGTTCTTGCCTGATTTTGGATAGATCGCTTATGTTGGGGTGGGTGGGTGGAATTAAATCCGAAGCCTCACCCCATCTAAGGCTCAGAGGCCGATGAATTTCTGAACTCAACAATTTGGATTCCTGGATGTTGTCTAATGAATCCAGCCCGTCGCCTGACTCTAAGTTCAGGTCTTGAGTGATATCCTCCCCTCCGCGGGTATCCGGCTTGGAGGGATCGGGAATCCGGACATAGCGAGTCCTTAAGATAGATGAAGGGTCGCCGCACTGTCCCTCTACCATGGCAACGTGATGGGTGACTTGGGGAGAGTTAATCTCTCTCAGATCGGTTTTAGGCCCAATCTGGTCATAATCCGTAGCGACTCCTAGGGCGGCGAAGCGATCCAAGAGCTCGTTTATGGAGGAAAGCTCTATTGGATCTAATTGCTCGGCGAGTTCCGAGTTGACATGAAGATTGTTTTCGATGGCTCGAGAGGTCATCGTCGGTGTAGAAGCCGAACAGGCGGTCATAAGAAAGCCACCTAACCGGAGGGTTTGGCCGACAGCCAAAGCTCCCTTAGAAATGGTGCCGTCTTTAAAGACGGGGCGAGGCATCCTTCCTGATGGCGACGACACAGAGGAACTCTCAATGAAAGCACCAATGTCGGTGTCAAAACCGGCGGAACTCGGGTAGGGGGTCCCGAACTGTGCGTCTAGGCCAGATGGTAACAGGAGAAAAGGGACATGAAGTTTTACCCAGGTTCGGGCCCTCTCAATGGAGGTAAAACCCTATGTCCTGCTTGATTAATATTGATGATATGGGTAGTACAAGAGTAGATCTACCACGAGATCGAGGAGGCTAAACCCTAGAAGCTAGCCTATGGTATGATTGTTGATGTGTATGTTGTCCTACGGACTAAAACCCTCCGGTTTATATAGGCACCGGAGAGGGTTAGGGTTACATAGAGTCGGTTACAATGGTAGGAGATCTTCATATCCGTATCGCCAAGCTTGCCTTGCACGCCAAGGGAAGTCCCTTCCAGACGCGGGACGGAGTCTTCAATCTTGTATCTTCATAGTCCAGGAGTCCGGCTGAAGGTATAGTCCGGCTACCCGAACACCCCCTAATCCAGGACTCCCTCAGGAAGCATTGCAAGAACGCGGATGAAGGAGTAGTACTCGCAGCGATTCAGATCGCGGTTGATTCCGATCTAAGCGCCGAACAACGGCGCCTCCGCGTTCAACACACGTGCAGCCCGGGGACGTCTCCCACGCCTTGATCCGGCAAGGGGAGAAGGAGAGGTTGGGGAAGACTCCGTCTAGCAGCAGCACGACAGCGTGGTGGTGGTGGAGGAGCGCAGAACTCCAGTAGGGCTTCGCCAAGCACTAGAGAGACGAGGAGGGAGAGAGGTAGGGCTGCGCCAAGAGGGAGATGATCTCCTGTGTCCTGCAGCCCCCAATACCTCAAGTATATATAGGGGAAGGGGAGGGGCTGCGCCCCCATCTAGGGTTCCCTCCCTAGGGGTGGTGATAGCCCCAAAACCCATCTAGGGTGGCGGCCAAGGGGGGAGAGAGGGGGGCGCACCTAGGGTGGGCCTTAAGGCCCATCTGGACCTAGGGTTTGCCCCCTCCCACTCTCCCTTGCGTCTTGGGCCTTGGTGGGGGGGGGGGCGCAATAGCCCACCTGGGGCTGGTCCCCTCCCACACTTGGCCCATGCAGCCTTCTAGGGCTGGTGGCCCCACCTGGTGGACCCTCGGGACCCTCCCGATGGTCCCGGTACGTTACCGATAGCACCCGAAACTTTTCTGGTGACCAAAACGGGACTTCCCATATATAAATCTTTACCTCCGGACCATTCCGAACTCCTCGTGACGTCCGGGATCTCATCCGGGACTCCGAACAACATTCGGTAACCGCGTACATACTTTCCCTATAACCCTAGCGTCATCGAACCTTAAGTGTGTAGACCCTACGGGCTCGGGAGTCATGCAGACATGGCTGAGACAACTCTCCGGTCAATAACCAACAGCGGGATCTGGATACCCATGTTGGTTCCCACATGCTCCACGATGATCTCATCGGATGAACCACGATGTCAAGGATTCAATCAATCCCGTATACAATTCCCTTTGTCTATCGGTATGATACTTGCCCGAGATTCGATCGTCGGTATCCCGATACCTTGTTCAATCTCGTTACCGACAAGTCTCTTTACTCGTTCCGTAACACATCATCCCGTGATCAACTCCTTGGTCACATTGTGCACATTATGATGATGTCCTACCGAGTGGGCCCAGAGATACCTCTCCGTTACACGGAGTGACAAATCCCAGTCTCGATTCATGCCAACCCAACAGACACTTTCGGAGATACCCGTAGTGCACCTTTATAGCCACCCAGTTATGTTGTGACGTTTGGCACACCCAAAGCACTCCTACGGTATCCGGGAGTTGCACAATCTCATGGTCTAAGGAAATGATACTTGACATTAGAAAAGCTTTAGCATACGAACTACACGATCTTGTGCTAGGCTTAGGATTGGGTCTTGTCCATCACATCATTCTCCTAATGATGTGATCCCATTACCAACGACATCCAATGTCCATGGTCAGGAAACCATAACCATCTATTGATCAACGAGCTAGTCAACTAGAGGCTTACTAGGGACATGGTGTTGTCTATGTATCCACACATGTATCTCAGTTTCCTATCAATACAATTCTAGCATGGATAATAAACGATTATCATGAACAATGAAATATAATAATAACTAATTTATTATTGCCTCTAGGGCATATTTCCAACAGTCTCCCACTTGCACTAGAGTCAATAATCTAGTTCACATCGCCATGTGATTAACACTCACAGGTCACATCGCCATGTGACCAACATCCGAAGAGTTTACTAGACTCAATAATCTAGTTCGCATCACTATGTAATTAACACTCAATGAGTTCTGGGTTTGATCATGTTATGCTTGTGAGAGAGGTTGTAGTCAACAGGTCTGCAATATTCAGATCCCTATGTATTTCGCAAAACTTTATGTCATATCGTAGATGCTGCTACCACGTTCCACTTGGAGCTATCCCAAATTGTTGCTCCATTATACGTACACGGTATCTCTACTCAGAGCTATCTGGATCGGTGTTAAGCTTGCATCGACGTAACTCTTTACGTCGAACTCTTTATCACCTCCATAACCGAGAAACATTTCCTTATTGCTCTAAGGATAATTTTTACCGCTATATGGTGATCCACTCCTAGATCACCTTTGTACCCTCTTGCCAGACATGTGGCAAGGCACACATCAGGTGCGGTACTCAGCATGGCATACCGTATAGAGCCTATGACAAAAGCATAGGGGACAACCTTCGTCCTTCCTCTTTCTTTTGCCATGGTCAAGCTTTGAGTCTTACTCAACTTCACACCTTACAACTCAGGTAAGAACCCCTTCTTTGACTGATCTATTTTGAACTCCTTCAAAAACATGTCAAGGTGTGCGTTCTTTGAAAGTATCATCAGGCGTCTTGATCTATTTCTATAGATCTTGATGCCCAATATGTAAGCAGCTTTATCCAGGTCTTCCTTTGAAAATCACTCTTCAAACAACCGTTTATACTTTCCAGAAATTCTACATTATTTCGAATCAACAATATGTCATCCACATATACTTATCAGAAATGTTGTAGTGCTCCCACTCACTTTCTTGTAAATACAAGTTTCTAGCAAACATTGTATAAACCTAAAAGCTTTGATCACTCCATCAAAGCATATATTCCGACTCCGAGATGCTTGCTCTAGTCCATAGAAGGATTGCTGGAGCCAGCATACCTTTTAGCATCCTTAGGATCGACAAAACCTTTTATTGTATCGCATACAACTTTTTCTTACGAAAACTGGTAAGAAAACTTGTTTTGACATCCATCTGTCAGATTTCATAATCGAAAAATACAGATAATGCTAACATGATTCCGACGGACTTAAGCATCGCTACGGGTGAGAAATTCTCATCTTAGTCAACTCCTTGAACTTGTGAAAAGACTCATCAAGTTCTATCTTCCTCCCACTCAATTCTTTCGAGAGAAACTCCTTCTCGAGAAAGGACCCATTCTTAGTGTCAAACAATTTGCCCTCGGATCTGAGATAGAAGGTATACCCAACTATCACCTTTGGGTATCCTATGAAGATGTGTTTTTCCGCTTTTGGGTTCGAGCTTCTCCGGCTGAAGCCTTAAGCATCGCAGCCCCAAACATTAAGAAACGACAATTTTGGTTTCTTGCCAAACCATATTCATACGACGTCGTCTCAACGGACTTAGATGGTGTCCTATCTAAAGTGAATGCAGCTGTCTCTAATGCATATCCTCAAAATGAAAATGGTAGATCGGTAAGAGACATCATAGATCACACCATATCTCATAAGGTTCGATTACGACGTCCGGACACACCATTACCCTGTGGTGTTCCAGGTGGCTTCAACTGTGAAACAATTCCACAATGTCTTAAGTGATTGCCAAACTCATAACTCAGAAATTCTCATCGATCAGATCGTAGGAATTTGATCTTCTTGTTATGATGGTTCTTAACTTCACTCTGAAACCGCTTGAACTTTTCAAATGTTTCAGACTTGTGCTTCATTAAGTAAATATACCTATATCTACTCAAATCGTCAGTGAAGATAAGAAAATAGTGATATCCACCGCATGCTTCAATTCTCATTGGATCACACGCATGAGCATGTATGATTTCCAACAAGTCACTTGCCCGTTTCATTGTACCTGAAAACGGGGTCTTAGTCATCCTGCCCATGAGGCATGGCTCGCATGTGTCAAGCGATTCAAAATCAAGTGACTCCAAACATCCATCGACATGGAGTTTCTTCATGCATCTTACGCCAATATGACCTAAGCGGCAGTGCCACAAGAAAGTGGTACTATGTACATCTTTTGGCGTGAACATGTGTATTACCACGACTGAGATTCACTGAACCATTCACATAGGGTGCATGACCATGAAAGGTATTATTCATGTAAACAGAATAACCATTATTCTCTAACTTAAATGAATAACCGTATTACAATGAGCATGATCTAATCATATTCATGCTCAACGTAGACACCTGATAACATTTATCTAGGTTCAATAGTAATCCCGAAGGCAGATGGAGCGTGTGATGGTGATCTCATCAACTTTGGAAACACTTCCAACACACATCGTCACCTCGCCCTTAGCTAGTCTCCGTTTAGTCCATAGCTTTTGCTTCAAGTCACCAATAATAGCAACTGAACCGGTATCCAATACCCAGGTGCTACCAGGAATACTAGTGAGGTACACATTAATAACACGTATATACTTTGTTGAAGTTGCCAACCTTCTTATCTACCATGCATTTGGGGTAATTCCGCTACCAGTGACCGTTCCCCTTACAATAGAAGCACTTAGTCTCGGGATTGGGTTCAACCTTAGGTTCCTTCACTGGAGCGGCAACTGGTTTGCCATCCATGAAGTTTCCCTTCTAGCCCTTGCCCTTCTTGAAACCAGTGGTCTTGTTAAACCATCAAAACGTGATGCTCCTTCTTGATTTCTACCTTTTGCGGTCTTAAGCACCGCGAACAGCTCCGGGATCAACTCCATCCCTTGCATGTCATAGTTCATCACGAAGATCTAGTAGCTTAGTGATAGTGGCTAGAGAACTCTATCAATCACTATCTTATCTGGAAGTTTAACTCCCACTTGATTTAAGTGATTTTAGCACCCAGACATTCTGAGCACATGCTCACTAGCTGAGCTATTCTCCTCCACCTTGTTGTCAAAAGAACTTGTCAGAGGTCTCATACCTCTCAACACGGGCATGAGCCTGAAATCCCAATTTCAGCTCTTGGAACATCTCATATGTCTTATGGCGTTCAAAACGTCATTGGAATCCCGATTCTAAGCCGTAAAGTATGTGCACTAAACTATCAAGTAGTATCCAGGATGTGTCTGTCAGGTGTTCACAACATCCACAGACGATGTTGTAGGGGTTTGCACATCGAGCGGTGCATCAAAGACGTAAGCCTTCTGTGTAGCAGTGAGGACACTCCTCGGACTACGGACCCAGTCCGCATCATTGCTTACAATATCTTTCAACTTGGTCTTTCTCTAGGAACGTATTGAAACTGGGAGCTACAACGTGAGCTATTTATCTACAACATATTTTGAAAGACAATTTAGACTATGTTCATGATAATTAAGTTCATCTAATCAAATTATTTAATGAACTCCCACTCAGATAGACATCCCTCTAGTCATCTAAGTGAAACATGATCCGAGTCAACTAGGTCGTGTCCGATCATCACGTGAGACGGACTAGTCAACATTGGTGAACATCTTCATGTTGATCGTATCTTCTATACGACTCATGCTCGACCTTTCGGTCTTCCGTGTTCCAAGGCCATGTCTGTACATGCTAGGCTCGTCAAGTCAACCTAAGTGTATTGCATGTGTAAATCTGGCTTACACCCATTGTATTCGAACGTTAGAATCTATCACACCCGATCATCACGTGGTGCTTCGAAACAACGAACCTTCGCAATGGTGCACAGTTAGGGGGAACACTTTCTTGAAATTATTATGAGGGATCATCTTATTTAAGCTACCGTTGTTCTAAGCAAATATGATGTAAAACATGATAAACATCACATGAAATCAAAAAGTGACATGATATGGCCAATATCATTTGCTCCTTTTGATCTCCATCTTCGGGGCTCCATGATCATCGTTGTCACCGGCATGACACCATGATATCCATCATCATGATCTCCATCATCATGATCTCCATCATCGTGTCTTCTTGAAGTTGTCTCGTCATCTATTACTTCTACTACTATGGCTAACGCTTTAGCAATAAAGTAAAGTAATTACATGATGTTTATGTTGACACGCAGGTCATAAATAAATTAAGACAACTCCTATGGCTCCTGCCGGTTGTCATACTCATCGACATGCAAGTCGTGATTCCTATTACAAGAACATGATCAATCTCATACATCACATATATCATTCATCACATCCTTTTGGCCATATCACATCACACGGCACATGCTGCAAAAACAAGTTAGACGTTCTCTAATTGTTGTTGCAAGTTTTTACGTGGCTGCTATAGGTTTCTAGCAAGAACGTTTCTTACCTATGCCAAAACCACAACGTGATATGCCAATTTCTATTTACCCTTCATAAGGACCCTTTTCATCGAATCCGATCCGACTAAAGTGGGAGAGACAGACACCCGCTAGCCACCTTATGCAACTAGTGCATGTCAGTCGATGGAACCTATCTCACGTAAGAGTACGTGTAAGGTTGGTCCGGGCCGCTTCATCCCACGATGCCGCTGAATCAAGATAAGAATAGTAATGGCAAGTAAATTGACAAAATCGATGCCCACAACAACTTGTGTTCTACTCGTGCATAGAAACTACGCATAGACCTAGCTCATGATGCCACTGTTGGGGATCGTAGCAGAAATTTAAAATTTTCTACGCATCACCAAGATCAATCTATGGAGTAATCTAGCAACGAGGGGAAGGGGAGTGCATCTACATACCCTAGTAGATCGCTAAGCGGAAGCGTTGCAAGAACGCGGATGAAGGAGTCGTACTCGCAGCGATTCAGATTGCGGTTGATTCCGATCTAAGCGCCGAACAACAGCGCCTCCGCGTTCAACACACGTGCAGCCCAGTGACGTCTCCCACGCCTTGATCCAGCAAGGGGAGAAGGAGAGGTTGGGGAAGACTCCGTCCAGCAGCAGCATGATGGCGTGGTGGTGGTGGAAGAGCGCGGAACTCCAGCAGGGCTTTGCCAAGCACTACGAGAGACGAGGAGGGAGAGAGGTAGGGCTGCGCCAAGAGGGAGATGATCTCCTGTGTCCTGCAGCCCCTAATACCTCAAGTATATATAGGGGAAGGGGAGGGGCTGTGCCCCCATCTAGGGTTCCCTCCCTAGGGGTGGCGGCAGCCACAAAACCCATCTAGGGTGGCGGTCAATGGGGGAGAGAGGGGGGTGCACCTAGGGTGGGCCTTAAGGCCCATCTGGACCTAGGATTTGCCCCCTCCCACTCTCCCTTGCGCCTTGGGCCTTGGTGGGGGGGGCGCACCAGCCCACCTGGGGCTGGTCCCCTCACACACTTGGCCCACTCAGCCTTCTAGGGCTGGTGGCCCCACCTGGTGGACCCCCGGGACCCTCCGGGTGGTCCCGGTACGTTACCGATAGCACCCGAGACTTTTCCGGTGACCAAAACGGGACTTCCCATATATAAATCTTTACCTCCGGACCATTCCGGAACTCCTCATGATGTCCGGGATCACATTCGGGACTCCGAACAACATTCGGTAACCGCGTACATACTTTCCCTATAACCCTAGCGTCATCGAACCTTAAGTGTGTAGACCCTACGGGCTCGGGAGTCATGCAGACATGGCTGAGACAACTCTCCGGTCAATAACCAACAGCGGGATCTGGATACCCATGTTAGTTTCCACATGCTCCATGGTGATCTCATCGGATGAACCACGATGTCAAGGATTCAATCAATCCCGTATACAATCCCCTTTGTCTATCGGTACGATACTTGCCTGAGATTCGATCGTTGGTATCCCGATACCTTGTTCAATCTCGTTACCGGCAAGTCTCTTTACTCGTTCCATAACACATCATCCCGTGATCAACTCCTTGGTCACATTGTGCACATTATGATGATGTCCTACCGAGTGGGCCCAGAGATACCTCTCCGTTACACGGAGTGACAAATCCCAGTCTTGATTTGTGCCAACCCAACAGACACTTTCGGAGATACCCGTAGTGCACCTTTATAGCCACCCAGTTACGTTGTGACGTTTGGCACACCCAAAGCACTCCTACGGTATCCGGGAGTTGCACAATCTCATGGTCTAAGGAAATGATACTTGACATTAGAAAAGCTTTAGCATACGAACTACACGATCTTGTGCTAGGCTTAGGATTGGGTCTTGTCCATCACACCATTCTCCTAATGATGTGATCTCGTTATCAACGACATCCAATGTCCATGGTCAGGAAACCGTAACCATCGATTGATCAACGAGCTAGTCAACTAGAGGCTTACTAGGGACATGGTGTTGTCTATGTATCCACACATGTATCTGAGTTTCCTATCAATACAATTCTAGCATGGATAATAAACAATTATCATGAACAATGATATATAATAATAACTAATTTATTATTGCCTCTAGGGCATATTTCCAACAGAAACTCAATCTGGTAATGAACCTGAAACTAATAATAACATTGATGATAATGTTCATGATGATGCTCAACCTAGTAATGATAATGATATAGAAATTGAACCTGATGTTGATCTTGATAACCCACAATCAAAGAATCAACATTATGATAAGAAAGACTTTGTTGCTAGGAAACATGGTAAAGAAAGAGAACCATGGGTTCTGAAACCCATGCCTTTTCCTCCCAAACCATCCAAGAAAAAGGATGATGAGGATTTTGAGCGTTTTGCTGAAATGATTAGACCTATCTTTTTGCATATGCGATTAACTGATATGCTCAAAATGAATCCTTATGCTAAGTATATGAAAGATATTGTTACAAATAAAATAAAGATACTGGAAGCTGAAATTTCCACCATGCTTGCTAATGATACTTTTAAGGGTGGAATACCCAAGAAACTTGGAGATCCGGGAGTACCCACTATACCATGCTCCATTAAAGGAAACTATGTTAAAACTTCTTTATGTGACCTTGGAGCCGGTGTTAGTGTTATGCCTCTCTATTTATATCGTAGACTTGATTTGAATAAGTTGACACCTACTGAAATATCTTTGCAAATGGCTGATAAATCAACTGCTATATGTGTTGGTATTTGTGAGGACGTGCCTGTTGTAGTTGCAAACTTTACTATTTTAACAGACTTTGTTATTCTTGATATTCCCGAGGACGATAGTATGTCTATTATCCTTGGAAGACCCTTTTTGAACACTGCAAGGGCTGTTATTGATTGCACTAAAGGCAATGTCACATTTCATGTTAATGGTAATGAGCATACGATACACTTTCTGAGGAAACAACCTCAAGTTCATAGTATCAACTCTATTGGGAAAATCCCATCGATTTTATTTGGAGGTTTTGAATTTCCTCTTCCTACTGTCAAGAAGAAATATGATATTCTTATTATTGAATATGTGCATATCCCCATTGAGGTAACATAGTGTTATTCGAAATTTCTCCGGTTCCATGTTATTCGGAATGAGTTCGTTAACAAGACTTGATCAACCTTGTTAGTGGATTCCTTTTGATGATCATGAGATGGATGAAACTAGAAGGCACAACCTTCTGTACCCCACTTTTACTTTCTGTTATTTATATTAAATAAAATAAAAATAATATTTTTTTGTCTGTTATCTGATTATCCATGCAATATAAAAATACCCCGAAAATAAAAGTTCTCCAAATCCCCTGGAATTTAAATATGATTTTTTCTGGAATATTTGAGAATATTTGGCACCAAGAACACAGCAGGGGGTCATCCACCTGGCCACGAGGGTGGAGGGTGCACCCTACCCCCTGGGGGCGCCTCCCTGCCTCGTGGGCCCATGGTGGCTCTCCTCCACTTATCCTTTCACCCACACACTCCTTATTCCTCCCCCCAAACACGAATATCCAGCTCAAACCCGAGCCCAAGCTCGTTTTGCTGCCATTTTCTATCTCCTTGCTCAAAGCACCTCTCACAAAACTGCTTGGGGAGATTGTTCCTTGGTATGTGACTCCTCCATTGGTCCAATTAGTTTTTGTTCTAGTGCTTTATTCATTGCAAATTTGTGCTGCCTAGGTGACCATGTTCTTGAGCTTGCATGTCAAATTTATATGGTTCCAAGTAGTTTTGATGCATGACATAGACTCTAGGCACTTGTAGGAGTAGTTTCTATCAATATTATTGAGTTTGGTTCACTTTTATTTTGAAGTTACTAAAAAAATTCAGAATTTTTTAGAGGAAGAAATATGCTTAGGAAAATGTTCCAGTGTGGTTCTTCAAGGAAGCAAGGACCCAAGCTTGCAATGCGTGATGCTGATGATGAGCCACCAAGAGACGCTCCAGTGCGTCCTTGTGAATGGCCTTCTGAGAACTTTATGGATCGAGCGGGAATTAAGGAAAAATTTAACGCATATTTGTGTAACGCTGATCTTGTGAGCTTCGAGGAAGAGAAGTGCAGCTAGTATCACAATCTCACTAGTTCCTTTGTGAGGAGGTTTGAATTTTCATCTTCACATAATTCTCCAACTATCCTGTTTGATCTTTATGAAAATTCTTACACTATGAACTTAGAGGATTTTACCACTGCTTGCAAACTTCCACAATGGGGTAGTATAAGGGATCCTCGCAAATCTGAATTTAGAGATTTTCTTGCTAGCATAACTGTGGGAGAATCTAGAGATATAACACAAGCTACCATAGGGAGCATTCACTTTCCTGCTATACAATATTTTGCTCTCTTCATAGGTAGATGCATTAATGGTAAAGATGAGGCATGTCACATGTGTGTCCCTGACCTCAGTATTCTTAGGAGTGCTGTGTTAGGAGATAAATCTTATAATTTGGGAGCCATTGTTGCACGTAGGTTGCATCTTAATAGATTTAATGGAGATTTCTTTGGAGGAATTTATGCAACCCGCATAGCTAATTTTCTTGGTATAGCCATACGCGAAGATGATATTGAATTACCCCCTACTTACCTAGACTTTAATGCTATGGTCCACCACCAGTTTGTCGAGAGGAATGGATCACCTCTCCAGTATCGACTAATCTTTGACAGACGCCATGCTATCCATATTACTCTCCCTTCTCCTTCCTTCTTTGATCATCAGGCAAAAGGAAGATATGTTATTACCAGAGAGGAGGCAGATGAGTACGAGAGGAGAGCGGAGGCCGCTCGTCGCCACGTTGCAGCTCAAAAGGCGATAGCCGCTGCATCTCAGTATGACCCCAACTACTATTATGGATATCTGCCAGGCTAGCCGTGGCCATAGACCAACTTAGGCCAAAAGCCTAAGCTTGGGGGAGTACGTATTTCCCACCGACATTACATTTATGTTCACACACTCATTGCTAGATGTCGGTGCTCATACTTTTTCATTGTATCATCCATGCTAGTCTATTTTCCTTTTTTATGCCTTCTTCTTGTGTGTTTAATGAACCTTAAGAAAAACAAAAAAATTAGTTATAGCTTTTAATTAGTTTACTTTCCATGCTTGTAGTAGTAATTAAAAAGAAAACCCAAAAAGATTTCATGTTCTTCTTTTGCTTGTTGGGAGCTTTCCCGTGTAAATAGTTTTATTTCTTTTCTTTTCTCCGAGGGTCGATAGGAGAAGACCATAATTAAATTGTTGAAGTGGCTCTTATATGCATTATTGTTGATCTGACAAAAGAGCCCATATTGCCTTGTCTTCTCATGTTTATTGAATGCTTGCAGATTCCAGCTTAGTCCAATGCACATGCACTATTATTATTATTCACATCGTTCGGTCGTGCAAGTGAAGGGCAATTATGATGATATATGATGGAGTGACTGAGATGAGAAAAGCTGGTATGAACTCGACCTCTTTTGTTTTTGTAAATATGATTAGTTCATCGTTCTTGATTCGGCCTATTATGAATAAACATGTTTGCAATGACAACTAGAGATCATAGTTTGTTGTGCCATGCTTGATTAGCTAGGAGCTTATAATGGTTTACCTTGCGTGCCAACATGCTATTAAAATGGTTGTGATGTGGTATGATAGGGTGGTATCCTCCTCTGAATGATTTAAGTGACTTGACTTGGCGCATGTTCACGCATGTAGTTGAAACAAAATCAACATAGCCTTCACGATATTTATGTTCATGGTGAGTTATATCCTACTCATGCTTGCATTCAGTGTTGATTAATTTTAATGCATGTTCATGACTGTTGTCGCTCTCTAGCTGGTCGCTTCCCTGTCTTTTGCTAGCCTTCACCTGTACTAAGCGGGAATACTGCTTGTGCATCCAATCCCTTAAACCCCAAAGTTATTCCACATGAGTCCATTATACCTACCTATATACGGTATCTACATGCCGTTCCAAGTAAATTTGTATGTGCCAAACTCTAAACTTTCAAATAAATATCATGTTTTGTATGCTCGAATAGCTCATGTATCAACTAGGGTTGTCTGTATCTTCCATGTTAGGCGGGTTATTCTCAAGAGGAGTGGACTCCGCTCCTCACTCACGAGATAAATGGCTGGTCACCGGGATGCCCAGTCCCATGCTTTATGCAAACTAAATCAAAATAACTGCAAACAAAACTCCCCTTGGGACTCTTGTTAGTTAGAGGCAATCATTGTTTCGAGCAAGCCATGGATTGATGCTTGTTGGTGGAAGGGGGAGTATAAACTTTACCATTCTATTTGGGAACCGCCTATAATGTGTGTAGCATGGAAGATATCGCCATCTCTTGTTTGTTATGTTGACAATGAAAGTATACCGCTCAAAATATTATTCATCTCTATTTCAAAACCGAGCTCTGGCACCTCTACAAATCCCTGCTTCCCTCCGCGAAGGGCCTATCTATTTACTTTTATGCTGAGTCATCATCCTCTTATTAAAAAGCACGAGTTGGAGAGCACCGTTGTTATTTGCATCCATTACTGTTAGTTTACATTGAGTATGACTTGACTGGATCTCTTTTGCCATGAATTACAATGTCTAGTCAGTCCTTGATCTTTAAAGGTGCTCTGCATTTATGTTTTGCGATCTCAGAAAGGGCTAGCGAGATACCGTCTTGTTATATCATATTATGATTGTTTTGAGAAAGTGTGTCATCCGAGATTTATTATTATTGCTCGCTAGTTGATTATGCCATTGATATGAGTAAACTTGAGACCTAAGCGTTATTGCGAATGTGGTTAGTTATAATCTTTGCTGAAAACTTGAATGTCGACGTTACATATTTACAACAACAAGAGCAAACAGAGTTTGTAAAAGTTTTTCTTTTACTCTTTCAGTTTGTCAACTGAATTGCTTGAGGACAAGCAAAGATTTAAGCTTGGGGGAATTGATACGTCTCCATCGTATCTACTTTTCCAAACAATTTTGCCCTTGTTTTGGACTCTAACTTGCATGATTTGAATGGAACTAACCCGGACTGACGCTGTTTTCAGCAGAATTACCATAGTGTTATTTATGTGTAGAAACAAAAGTTCTCGGAATGACCTGAAACTTCACGGAGCAACTTTTTGGAAAATATAAAAAATACTTGCAAAAGATGAAGGCCAGGGGCCCACCACCTGTCCACGAGGGTGGGGGCGCGCCTGCCCTCCTAGGGTGCGCCCCCTACCTCATGGGCCCCCTGGAGCTCCTCTGAGTCCAACTCCAACTCTATATATTGTGTTTCGGGGAGAAAAAAAACAGAGAGAAGAATTCATCACGTTTTACGATACGGAGCCGCCACCAAGCCCTAAAACCTCTCGGGAGGGCTGATCTGGAGTCCGTTCGGGGCTCCGGAGAGGGGAATCCGTCGCCATCGTCATCATCAACCATCCTCCATCACCAATTTCACGATGCTCACCGCCGTGCGTGAGTAATTCCATCGTAGGCTTGCTGGACGGTGATGGGTTGGATGGGATCTATCATGTAATCGAGTTAGTTTTGTTAGGGTTTGATCCCTAGTATCCACTATGTTCTGAGATTGATGTTGCTATGACTTTGCTATGCTTAATGCTTGTCACTAGGGCCCGAGTGCCATGATTTCAGATCTGAACCTATTATGTTTTCATCAATATATGAGTGTTCTTGATCCTATCTTGCAAGTCTATAGTCACCTATTATGTGTTATGATCCGTTAACCCCGAAGTGACAATAATCGGGATACTTATCGGTGATGACCGTAGTTTGAGGAGTTCATGTATTCACCATGTGTTAATGCTTTGTTCCGGTTCTCTATTAAAAGGAGGCCTTAATATCCCTTAGTTTCCGTAAGGACCCAGCTGCCACGGGAGGGTAGGACAAAAGATGTCATGCAAGTTCTTTTCCATAAGCACGTATGACTATATTCGGAATACATGCCTACATTATATCAATGAACTGGAGCTAGTTCTGTGTCACCCTAGGTTATGACTGTTACATGATGAACCGCATCCAGCATAATTCTTCATCACTGATCCATTGCCTACGAGCTTTCCATATATTGTTCTCCGCTTATTTACTTTTCCGTTGCTATTGCTATCATCACTACATAATACCAAAAACAATACTTTTACTACTATTACCTTTTGTTACCGTTACCACTATTATCATATTACTTTGCTACTAAATACTTTGCTGCAGATACTAAGTTTCCAGGTGTGGTTGAATTGACAACTCAGTTGCTAATACTTGAGAATATTCTTTGCCTCCCCTTGTGTCGAATCAATAAATTTGGGTTGAATACCCTACCCTCAAAAACTATTGCGATCCCCTATACTTGTGGGTTATCACCACCTTCCTTGGAGGCGCGCGGCCTTCTTCGGCGCCCCCTCGAGTGGCGGCGAGACGAGATGGGGGCGGGGTGTGGGAGCGCGGCGGCGCGAAGAGGAGTTCCCCGAGTCGCCAGAGGAGGGGCGACGCGGGGGGGGGGGGGGGGGGGGGGGTAATTTAAACAATCTGTCCATCCAGATCGCCCATTAATAATAGAGATTTGTGCTTCTAGGCATTAAAACTAAAATATCATGATCATTAGTCAGTAAAAAGCACCACTCCAACAAACGAGCCAAAATTAATTACATGGCTAAACACAAATACACACTCGATAATACCAGCAACTAATCATCTATTGAAAAAATATGATCACAGATGCCTGCAAGCGAGCTCCTGCTAGCACCAACCCATCTGTCATGGACAAGTATACGATCCGAGGATGCCCGGTTCAAAAAAAAGTATACGATCAGAGAAAACGGACCAGGCCACAGTGACTTGTTGGGGAACGTAGTAATTTAAAAAAAATTCCTACGCACATGCAAGATCATGGTGATGCACAACAACAAGAGGGGAGAGTGTTGTCCACGTACCCTCGTAGACCAAAAGCGGAAGCGTTAGCACAATGCGGTTGATGTAGTCGTATGTCTTCACGATCTGACCGATCAAGTACCAAACACACGGCACCTCCGAGTTCAGCACACGTTCAGCCCGATAACGTCCCTCGAACTCCGATCTAGCCGAGTGTTGAGGGAGAGTTTCGTCAGCACGACGGCATGGTGATGATGTTGATGTTCTACCGACGGAGGGCTTCGCCTAAGCACCGCTATAGTATTATCGAGGTGGACTATGGTGGAGGGGGGCACCGCACACGGCTAAAAGATCTACTTGATCAATTGTTGTGTCTTGTTGGAGAATGTAGTAATTTCAAAAAAATTCCTACGCACACGCAATATCATGGTGATGCATAACAACGAGAGGGGAGAGTGTTGTCCACGTACCTTCGTAGACCGAAAGCGGAAGCATTAGCACAACGCAGTTGATGTAGTCGTACGTCTTCACGATCCGACCGATCAAGTACCGAACGCACGACACCTCCGAGTTCAGCACACATCCAGCCCGATGACGTCCCTCTAACTCCGATCCAGCCGAGTGTTGAGGGAGAGTTTCGTCAGCACGACGGCGTGGTGACGATGTTGATGTTCTACCGACGGAGGGCTTCGCCTAAGCACCGCTACAGTACTATCGAGGTGGACTATGGTGGAGGGGGGCACCGCACACGGCTAAGAGACGATCAACTTGATCAACATGTGTGTCTAGAGGTGCCCCCTGCCCCTGTATATAAAGGAGCAAGGGGGAAGGCGGCCGGCCTAGGAGGAGGGCGTGCCAAGGGGGGAGTCCTACTCCCACCGGGAGTAGGACTCCTCCTTTCCTTGTTGGAGTAGGAGTGAAGGAAAGAGGAGGAGAGGGAGAAGGAAAAGGGGGCTGCACCCCTTGTCCAATTCGGACCAGAGGGGGGGGGGGCGTAGGCCTCCTTCCTTTTGGCCTATCTCCTCTATTCCCGTATGGCCCAATAAGGCTCATATACTCCCCGGCGAATTCCCGTAACTCTCCGGTACTCCGAAAAATACCCGAATCACTCGGAACCTTTCCGAAGTCTGAATATAGTCGTCCAATATATCGATCTTTATGTCTCGACCATTTCGAGACTCCACGTCTTGTCCCCGAGCTCATCCGGGACTCCAAACTCCTTCGGTACATCAAAACATATAAACTCATAATATAACTGTCATCGTAGCGTTAAGCGTGCGGACCCTACGGGTTCGAGAACTATGTAGACATGACCGAGACACATCTCCGGTAAATAACCAATAGCGGAACCTAGATGCTCATATTGGCTCCTACATATTCTACGAAGATCTTTATCGGTCAAACCGCATAACAACATACATTGTTCCCTTTGTCATCGGTATGTTACTTGCCCGAGATTCGATCGTCGGCATCTTAATACCTAGTTCAATCTCGTTACCGGCAGGTCTCTTTACTCGTTCCGTAATACATCATCTCGCAACTAACTCATTAGTTGCAATGCTTACAAGGCTTAGGTGATGTGCATTACCGAGAGGGCCCAGAGATACCTCTCCGACAATCGGAGTGACAAATCCTAATCTCGAAATACGCCAACCCAACAAGTACCTCCGGAGACACCTGTATAGCACCTTTATAATCACCCAGTTACGTTGTGATATTTGGTATCACACAAAGTGTTCCTCTGGTAAACGGGAGTTGCATAATCTCATAGTCATAGGAACATGTATAAGTCATGAAGAAAGCAATAGCAACAAACTAAACTATCAAGTGCTAAGCTAACGGAATGGGTCAAGTCAATCACATCATTCTCCTAATGATGTGATTCCGTTAATCCAATGACAACTCATGTCTATGGTTAGGAAACTTAACCATCTTTGATCAACGAGCTAGTCAAGTAGAGGCATACCAGTGACACTCTGTTTGTCTATGTATTCACACATGTATTATGTTTCCGGTTAATACAATTCTAGCATGAATAATAAACATTTATCATGATATAAGGAAATAAATAATAACTTTATTATTGCCTCTAGGGCATATTTCCTTCATGTCTATGGGGTGCCTCCTGCCCCCGTATATAAAGGAGCAAGGGGGTGTGCGGCCGGCCAGGGAGAGGGCGCGCCAGGAGGAGTCCTACTCCCACCGGGAGTAGGACCCCCCTTTCCTAGTTGGAATAGGATTCGGGAGGGGGAAAGAGAAGGGAGAGAAGGAAAGGGGGGCGCCGCCCCCCTCTCCTTGTCCTATTCGGACTAGGGGGGAGGGGCGCGTGGCCCAGCCCTGGCCGCCTCTCCTCTTCTCCATACAGGCCCACTAAGGCCCATTTACCTCCCGGGGGGTTTCGGTAACTTCCCGGTACTCCGGTAAAATCCCGATTTCACCCGGAACACTTCCGATATCCAAACATAGGCTTCCAATATATCAATCTTCATGTCTTGACCATTTCAAGACTCCTCGTCATGTCCGTGATCACATCCGGGACTCGGAACAACCTTCAGTACATCAAAACATATAAACTCGTAATATAACTGTCATCGTAACGTTAAGCATGCGGACCCTACGGGTTCGAGAACTATGTAGACATGACCGAGACACGTCTCCGGTCAATAGCCAATAGCGGAACCTGGATGCTCATATTGGCTCCTACATATTCTACGAAGATCTTTATCGTTCAAACCGCATAACAACATACATGATGTCTACTACACAACCTTCTTCTTGTAGACATTGTTGGGCCTCCAAGTGCAGAGGTTTGTAGGACAGTAGCAAATTTCCCTCAAGTGGATGACCTAAGGTTTATCAATCCGTAGGAGGCGTAGGATGAAGATGGTCTCTCTCAAGCAACCCTGCAACCAAATAACAAAGAGTCTCTTGTGTCCCAACACAACCAATACAATGGTAAATTGTATAGGTGCATTAGTTCGGCGAAGAGATGGTGAAACAAGTGGTATATGGATAGTAGATAAAGGTATTTGTAATCTGAAATAATAATAAAAACAACAAGGTAACTAATGGTAAAAGTGAGCGTAAACGGTATTGCAATGCTAGGAAACAAGGCCTAGGGTTCATACTTTCCCTAGTGTAAGTTCCCTCAACAATACTAGCATAATTGGATCACATAACTATCCCTCAACATGCAACAAAGAGTCACTCCAAAGTCACTAATAGCGGAGAACGAACGAAGAGATTATGGTAGGGTACGAAACCACCTCAAAGTTATTCTTTCCACTCAATCCGTTGGGCTATTCCTATAAGTGTCACAAACGACCCTAGAGTTCATACTAGAATAACACCTTAAGACACAAATCAACCAAAACCCTAATGTCACCTAGATACTCCAATGTCACCTCAAGTATCCATGGGTATGATTATACGATATGCATCACACAATCTCAGATTCATCTATTCAACCAACACAAAGGACCTCAAAGAGTGCCCAAAGTTCCTACCGGAGAATCACGACGAAAACGTGTGCCAACCCCTATGCATAGGTTCCCGATGTCATGAAACCCGCAAGTTGATCACCAAGACATACATCAAGTGTTCTCAAGTCTTTAAAGACTCAATCCGATAAGATAACTCCAAAGGGGAAACTCAATTCATTACAAGAGAGAAGAGGGGGGAGAAACATAGGATCCAACTATAATAGCAAAGCTCACGATATATCAAGATCGTGCCAAATCAAGAACACGAGAGAGAGAGAGAGAGATCAAACACATAGCTACTGGTACATACCCTCAGCCCCGAGGGAGAACTACTCCCTCCTCGTCATGGAGAGCATCGGGATGATGAAGATGGCCACCGTAGAAGGATTGCCCCCTCAGGCAGGGTGCCGGAATGGGTCTAGATTGGTTTTTGGTGGCTACGGAGGCTTCTGGCACTGGAACTCCCGATCTAATCTCCGTTCTGGAAGTTTTTGGGTACGACGATATATATGGGTGCAGGAAGTACGTTGGAGGAGCCACGGGGGCCCCACAAGGCAGGGGGCGCCCCCCCACCCTCATGGGCAGCTCCCGTATCTTCTGACGTGAGGTCCAAGTCCATCAGGTGTGTTTCCTTCCAAAAATAACTTCTCCAGTTGATTTCGTTCCGTTTCGACTCCGTCTGATATTCCTTTTCTTCAAAACACTGAAATAGGCATAAAACAGCAAATCTGGGCTGGGCCTCCGGTTAATAGGTTAGTCCCAAAAATAATATAAAAGTGGATAATAAAGCCCAATATTGCCCAAAAAAGTAGATAATATAGCATGGAGCAATCAAAAATTATAAATACGTTGGAGACGTATCAAGCATCCCCAAGCTTAATTCCTGCTCGTCCTCGAGTAGGTAAATGATAAAAAGATAATTTTTGATGTGGAATGCTAGTTGGCATAATTTCAATGTAATTCTTCTTACTTGTGATATGAATATTCAGATACGAAAGATTCAAGACAAAAATTTATATTGACATAAAAATAATAATACTTCAAGCATACTAACTAAGCAATTATGTCTTCTCAAAATAACATGGCCAAAGAAAGCTATCCCTACAAAATCATATAGTCTGTCTATGCTCTATCTTCACCACACAAAATATTTAAATCATGCACAACCCCGATGACAAGCCAAGCAATTGTTTCATACTTTTGATGTTCTCAAACTTTTTCAATCTTCACGCAATACATGAGCGTGAGCCATGGATATAGCACTATAGGTGGAATAGAGTGGTGGTTATGGAGAAGACAAAAAGGGAGAAGATAGTCTCACATCAACTAGGCGTATCAACGGGCTATGGAGATGCCCATCAATAGATATCAATGTGAGTGAGTAGGGATTGCCATGCAAGAGATGCACTAGAGCTATAAGTGTATGAAAGCTCAACAAAAGAAACTAGTGGGTGTGCATCCAACTCGCTTGCTCACGAAGACCTAGGGCATTTTGAGGAAGCCCATCATTGGAATATACAAGCCAAGTTCTATAATGAAAGATTCCAACTAGTATATGAAAGTGACAACATAGGAGACTCTCTATCATGAAGATCATGGTGCTACTTTGAAGCACAAGTGTGGTAAAAGGATAGTAGCATTGTCCCTTCTCTCTTTTTCTCTCATTTTTTAATATTTTTTATTTGGGCCTTCTCTTTTTTATGGCCTCTTTTTTTCTTTTTTTATTTGGGCTTCTTTGGCCTCTTTTATTTATTTTTGTCCGGAATCTCATCCTGACTTGTGGGGGAATCATAGTCTCCATCATCCTTTCCTCACTGGGACAATGCTCTAATAATGATAATCATCACACTTTTATTTTTCTTACAACTCAACAATTACAACTCGATACTTAGAACAAAATATGACTCTATATGAATGCCTCCGGTGGTGTACCGGGATGTGCAATGACTCATGAGTGACATGTATGAAAGAATTATGAACGGTGGCTTTGCCACAAATACGATGTCAACTACATGATCATGTTAAGCAATATGACAATGATGGAGCGTGTCATAATAAACGGAACGGTGGAAAGTTGCATGGCAATATATCTTGGAATGGCTATGGAAATGCCATAATAGGTAGGTATGGTGGCTGTTTTGAGGAAGGTATATGGTGGGTGTATGATACCACCGAAAGTTGTGCGGTACTAGAGAGGCTAGCAATTGTGGAAGGTGAGAGTGCGTATAATCCGTGGACTCAACATTAGTCAAAAAGAACTCACATACTTATTGCAAAAATCTATTAGTTATCGAAACAAAGTACTACACACATGCTCCTAGGGGGATAGATTGGTAGGAAAAGACCATCGCTCATCCCCGACCGCCACTCATAACGAGGACAATCAATAAATAAATCATGCTCCGACTTCATCACATAACGGTTCACCATACGTGCATGCAACGGGAATCACAAACTTCAACACAAGTATTTCTCAAATTCACAACTACTCAACTAGCATGACTCTAATATCACCATCTCCATATATCAAAACAATCATCAAGCATCAAACTTCTCTTAGTATTCGACACACTCATAAGAGAATTTTATTATTCTTGGATACCTAGCATATTAGGATTTTAAGAAAATTACCATGCTATTTAAGACTCTCAAAATAATATAAGTGAAGCATTAGAGTTCATCTATTTCTTCAAAATAAAACTACCACCATGCTCTAAAAGATATAAGTGAAGCACTAGAGCCAAAGACAAACTACTCCGAAAGATATAAGTGAAGATCAATGAGTAGTCGAATAATTACGCAACTATGTGAAGACTCTCTAACATTTTAAGAATTTCAGATCTTGATACTTTATTCAAACAGCAAGCAAAGCCTAAGAAAATAAATTGATGCTCCAAGCAAAACACATATCATGTGGCGAATAAAAATATAGCTCCAAGTAAAGTTACCGATGAACAAAGACGAAAGAGGGGATGCCACCCGGGCATCCCCAAGCTTAGACGCTTGGTTATCCTTGAATATTACCTTGGGGTGCCTTGGGCATCCCCAAGCTTAGGCTCTTGCCACTCCTTATTCCATAGTCCATCGAATCCTTACCCAAAACTTGAAACTTCACAACACAAAACTTAACAGAAAACTCGTAAGCTCCGTTAGTATAAGAAAATAAATCACCACTTCAAGGTACTGTAATGAACTCATTCTTTATTTATATTGGTGTTAAAACTACTGTATTCCAACTTCTCTATGGTTTATAAACTATTTTACTAGCCATAGATTCATCAAAATAAGCAAAAAACACACGAAAAACAGAATCTGTCAAAAACAGAACAGTCTCTAGTAATCTGGATCAAATGTATACTTATGAACTCAGAAAATTCTCAAATAACTTTCTGGACCTGAGGAATTTATCTATTAATCATCTTCGAAAAGAATTAACTAAATATCACTCTCCAAATAAAAATGGCATCAGTTCTCGTGAGTGCTAAAGTTTCTGCTTTTGACAGTATGATCAACAAGACTTTCCCCGAGTCTTCCCAAAGGTTTTACTTGGCACAAACACTAATTAAACACATAAAAACACATATAAACAGAGCCTAGATGAATTATTTATTACTAGACATGAACAGAAAGCAAGGAACAAAAATAAAGTTGGGTTGCTGTTACGGCATATCTCTCTCAAGGTAGTTTTGGTGATTGATGACAACATGTTTGCGGACTAATCTTGTGCTTTGAATAATTCATAGATTCTCCCCTGGCACGAGACGCCTTCTTCCCCTTGGAGTGTATTTCAAGACGGTGTAGCTCTTTTGTTTCTTTCTCGGTGGACTACTTGCGTAGAGGGCACCGTACTATCGGGAAGGGGTCCGCTGGGGTTTTGCATGGGTGGAATCATCACGTACACATCAGCTTCTCACCCTCCGAGCATTTCCATTCCATTGAAGAGATCTCTCCTCTATTCCTTGTCCTGTCTGGGTCAAAGCGGTAGTACCGCGCACCCAGCGGTAGTACCGCTGAGGAGCCAAGTGGCAGTACCGCTCCGCAGCGGTAGTACCGCCCGTGGCTCCACAGCAGTAGTACCGCTGGGGGCCTGGCACCTCCGCCTTGTCCTCAGCATCTTTGAGAGATTCCTTCTCTCTCTCTCTCTCCCGCCCCAGCAGTAGTACCGCACTACCTGCGGTACTACGGCCGAAGGGTCACAAGCGGCAGTACCGCTCCACAGCGGTACTACCATCCTGGATCACACTGCCGTAGTACCGCGGGTCAGTCTGGCTCCTACTGCCTCGATTCGAGAGGTCTTTTTCTCGTGTCGGGTTTTGCGGCACTAGTCACGGTTGTAGTGGCGGTAGTACCGTTCCAGGAGCGGTAGTACCGCCCTACCACCGCGGTAGTACCGCATTTGGGTCCGTTCCCTACTAGTCTCCTCAGCGCGGCAGTACCGCTGGCTGGCGCGGCAGTACCGTTGTCCTGGCGATAGTACCACCCCCTCTCAGCGGTAGTACCGCCCTGTGCGGGGCTGGTTGGTGGGGGGCAACGGGATTGTTGCCCCCACTATAAAAGGGAGTCCCCTTCCTCCTTCTCACCGACCTCTTCCTCCCCCAAGCTCGATTTATTGCTCAAGCTCCATTAAATACTCCAAGCTCCATTTTCGCCTGATCTATCTCTCTAGCCAATCAAACTTGTTGATTTGCTCGGGAGTGGTTGAGAAGGCTCCAATCTACACTTCCACCAAGGGATTATCGATTCCCCCACTCATCCCTAGCGGATCTTGTTACTCTTGGGTGTTTGAGCACCCTAGACGGCTGAGGTCACCTCGAAGCCATATTCCATTGTGGTGAAGCTTCGTGGTCTTGTTGGGAGCCTCTAATTAAGTTGTGGAGATTGCCCCAACCTTGTTTGTAAAGGTTCGGTCGCCGCCTTCAAGGGCACCAATAGTGGAATCACGGCATCTCGCATTGTGTGAGGGCGTGAGGAGAATACAGTGGCCCTAGTGGCTTCTTGGGGAGCATTGTGCCTCCACACCGCTCCAACGGAGACGTACTTCCCCTCAAAAGGAAGGAACTTCGGTAACACATCCTCATCTTCACCGGATCCACTCTTGGTTATCTCTTACCTTTACTTGTGCAAGCTCTTTAGTGTTTCTTCCCTTGCTTGCTTGTATGCTTGTTGTTATGGTTGCTCACCTAGTTGCACATCTAGACAACCTACTTTGATGCAAAGTTTAATTTGGTAAAGAAAAGCTAAAAATTGGTAGTTGCCTATTCACCCCCCTCTAGTCAACCATATCGATCCTTTCAATTGGTATCAGAGCCTCGTCTCTTTATTAAGGACTTTACCGTCCAAAGAGTATGGTTGATACCGTAGACGGTGTGGAGGAATACTCCAGTGTGAATCCGATCTCGTCTACGGGAGATGGGGGAACTTCGGTCTCTCGTGAGGAGTTCAATGTGGCCTTGGAGACATTGAAAACCTCCATGACGACCGAAGTTGAAAGCATGTTTACTAAATTTCTGAGGGGCTTAAACTATCCACCGCACTGTTGAAAGTGGGTGATCCCGCCAACAAGGTGACGGATGCTATCCCCGACAAGGGGGAAGCTAGTAGTGAAAAGGCTCATTCTTCTAGTGGCAAGAATGGCACCAGCATCTTTGCCTATGTGGAACCACCACTTGTTTATGGTGGACCGGTTCCTTCCACTCATTTGAATCATGCCGGTCCTCCCCCTAAGATTGTGAAAAATGAGGATTTTGATTCTTGGGTTTACCGCTTTAAACGTCATTTAAATCATGTGAACACTAACCTTTGGAGAATCATTGAAGAAGGTTTCTATCCACATGATCCAAGCAACTTCACTCCTCGAGAAGCCGCGGACAATCAATTCAATGAGAATGCTCTCTTCATCATTCAAGATGCAATTCCACCCGAAGACCTACCTCATCTTCGTCCCTTCGCCTTGGCCAAAGATGCATGGCATTGTGTCATGTCTCTCTACCGGGGAAGCGCAAGCATTCAACGCTCCAACTATGAAGTGGTACAAGATGAGGCCGATGAGTTTGCAATGAAGGAAGATGAAGAACCTCGTGAGCTTTATCGGAGAGTAACCAAACTCGCGGTCTCACTACGAGGTCACGGGAGCAAGGACACGGATGACAATTGGATCAAGCGCAAATTCCTCAAGGCAATGATGCCCTACCACAAGGCCATGTCCTCCGTCATTCGTCAAAGACCGGACTTCCACACTTTGACCTCAAGAGAAGTGTTGGATGAGTTTGTGGCCATGAACATTTTGGACAAGACCGCCGACAATGTGGTGCTCCGTTCTCAACGGGCAAAGAAGCCTAACATTGCATTGAAGGCCAAGCTCACCGTGGAAGAAGAAGAAGAGGAAGAAGAGGAGAGCAACCCTGAAGATACGAAGTATGCATATCATGAACACATGGCACTTGCTTCAAGGCAATTTTGGAGCAAGAAAAACTCGAGGCCAAACTTTAGCAAAAAAACTCGAGTTGCACAAGGGGCAAGCAACGTGTAAGGACTTGCTACAATTGCGGCAATGTGAGTCATTTCATTGCGGAATGCCCATATGAGAAGAGGGAAGACAATGGTGGCAAACTCATCCGAAAGGACAAGGCCAAGTCGTTCCCCAACAAGAACAGCTTCACCAAGAAGACTCCTCCCAAGGCTTTGGTTGTGCAAGAAGAGTACAATGAGGATGATGACGATGATGAAGATGATGAGTCAGTTGCCATGGCCTCCGTTGCCATTGCAACAACGTCACGGGTGTCTCTCTTTGACTCACCCAACGAGAGCATCACCGCCAAGTGACTCATGGCTAAAGCCACCAACAAGGTAACCTCCAACATCAAAACTACCATCATTAATCATCCTTCCCCAATGGATAGCATTAATGAACTTGAGGGAGCTAATGTGGAGGCTAACGAGTTTGAGGCCTTTATGGGCAAACTCAAGGGAAAATCCAAGAAGCACTTTGTTGCTCTCTTGGAACAACTTGGTGAGGCCAATGACATGATCGAGGCTCACGAAGACACCATCTCTAAGATGGAAGGGCATAGTCATGACTATGCCGATGAGATTTCGGATCTTTCCAATGCTCTTGAGGAAGAGCGTGGTCTTCGTTTGGCTCTTGAGGAGTCACACAACATTGATCATGCTAAGTTAAAGAAAGATTATGATCATGCCCTCATTGTTTCTCCTGTGCTAAATTCTGAGAAGGCCAAACTCGGGGTTGATCTTGCTAGACTCAAAGAGGAGTTTGATATACTTGACAAGGCCCACAAGGCCTTGAAGGGTATTCACGCTAGTCTCAAGGAGTCTCATGATCAACTCCAAGTGAAGCTAACTAAGGAGAAAGCAACTTTTCCTCATATGGTTTTAATTGATAATGCAAATGCTACTAACCCGTGTTGTGAGCATATACATCTTGTTGAGGAAAATGCTAAGTTGAAGGAGCAACTTGAGAGAGGTCTTGCGACTTGCATACAAGGCAAGAAGAACCTCAACGATCTCTTGATCAACCAAAAGGGAGGTGTGGCCAAGGAAGGGGTTGGGTACGTGCCCGACTCCAAGAACAAGAAGAAGAATGACAAGACCAAACGACCTCCTCCCCTCATGCAAACCTTTGTGAGGGAGGGAGAGAGTGCCCCCGAGGAGAAGAAGAAGAACAATGTCAAGAAGGGCAATGTCACCCCTCCCAACAAAGCCGGCGATTTTAATCCTTCTTATGTGTTATGCTGTGCTAGTGATGGGCATGTTTATGCCAAATTTGTTGGTTCTCTTCATGAGTACATTGAATGGTCTATTTGGGTTCCTAAGACCCTTGTTACTAACATCAAAGGACCCATTACAAAATGGGTACCTAAAACCAAGCATTGATCTCTTGTAGGTGTTTGCTTCCGGTGGTGGATCATGGTTGCTCGATAGCGGAGCTACAAATCATATGACCGGAAGCAAGGACTTGGTGGTGGACGTGCAAAAAGTTCCATCTATGCCCACCAATGTCGAGTGGGGTGATGCCTCATCCTCTAAGGTATTGGGACTTGGCAAGGTGGTCATCTCTCATGATCTCACGATCGAGAAGGTCATGCTTGTTGAGTCCCTTGCATACAATTTACTTTCCGTTCGTCAACTTGCAATCATGGGCTTTGCCACTTTCTTTGATATCGATACCGTGGCCCTCTTATGGATCAAGACTCTTAAAGTAGCTTTTGTTGGGCATGTCGAGAACGGTCTATATGTGATTAACTTTTCAGAGTGACCCACTAAGACCACGACATGCCTAATGGCTAAAGTTGATGTGGGATGGCTTTGGCATCGCCGTTTAGCCCATGTCAATATGAGATCTTTGCAAAGTCTCCTCAAGGGGGACCATGTCCGTGGACTAACGAATGTTAGTTTTGTTAAAGATCGTGCTTGCAGTGCCTGTATCGAAGGAAAGCTACATGAGAAGGCTCACCCTCCCACGACTATCATTTATTCAAAGAGGCCCTTGGAGCTCCTTCACATGGATCTTTTTGGGCCCTGTAAGTGCATCTAGTGCCACCCCGAGTTGGTTTTGGAGTATTGACGACAAACCTAGTTGAGGGACTAATGTGTTTGTGAGAATTGCAGGATAACACAGGTAGAAGTCCCTCATTGATTCGGTTTTCCTACCAGAGATGACCCCTAAAAATGTATGAAGACATTGAAGTCAAAGGTGGTATATGAAGATATTCACATTGAAGACTATGACAAGAGAAGACACCACATGAAGCCTATGGAGCTCGAAGACTTAGATCTTTCGTAGTTCTTTTCTTTTGTGTTGAGTCATAGGAACCACCGTACTGTTAAGTGGGGTCCAAGAGAACCAGTCAGACTAACTGAAGTGATGCCTAACCAAAAACCTATGTCTTCGAGTGAAGACTATGAGAGCGAATCTTGTCCAGAGTCAGACAAGTCAGCTTTGCTTGTAGCCCAAGTAAAGTTGCCGTGTGAGTTTGAAATCTGACCGTTGGAACACGTGTCAGTTCCTTAGTGACCCAGGGTCATTTCGGACAAATCAGGTCGGGTTGCCAAGTGGCTATAAATAGCCCACCCCCCACAACCATAAATGGTTGGCTGCTCAGATTGAGAGTACGGCTTTTGTCGTTTGAGAGCAACCCACCTCGAAGCCTTTGAGAGAGAATTCCTTGCGAGGATAAATCCCTAACCACCCAGAGCCAGAGAAGAATTGGGCATCACTTAAGTCTTCTTGTCTGTGTGATCTGAAGACTTATTACACTTGAGGACTGTGCATCCTCCAGCCGGTTAGGCGTCGCGTTCTGAGCATCCAAGAGACATTGTGGATTGCCGGTGAACGAAGTCTGTGAAGGTTTGGGAGTCTACCTTGAAGACTTACCAGAGTGATTGGGCGAGGTCTGTGTGACCTTAGCTCAAGGGGAATACGGTGAGGACTGGGTGTCCTGAGCTGCGTGTTCAGGACTGGGTGTCCGGGACTGTGTGTCCTAAGGTTTAAATACCTAGCCGCCCCAACCAGACGTACAGTTGTCACAGCAACTGGAACTGGTCCAACAAATCATTGTCTTCAACGAGTCACTGGTTTCATCTTCCCTTCCCTTTACTTACTGTTGCTCCTTGTGAAGTCATTGTATGTTCGCACTATCTTTTGTCTTCACTGAGTGACTGCATGCTCTGTATGGCTTCATAATATCTTCCTACCTGATGACTTACTACATTGTTGCTATTAAGTCATTGTGCTTTCACTTCATTGAACACTTGACTATGGCTTGCCTAGTGTAGTCTACTTCCCGCTACATGGTAATACGTTTATTTCTATTGTTTGTCTTCATAACTTCCACGTTTTGAAGACCTTCATAAAAATCGCCTATTCACCCCCCCCTCTAGTCGATATAACGCACTTTCAATTGGTATCAGAGCAAGGTGCTCCCTTGTTCTGTGTGATTCGGTTTAACCACCTGGAGTTTTAGCTATGTCGACTGCAGGGATAATTAAAGTCTCCGCTGCGTGCCCCGTCTTCGATGGAACTGAATATCCCTACTGGAAGAATAAGATGCGCATGCATCTTGAAGCCATTGACGTCGACCTATGGTATGTCGTCAAGAATGGCGTTCCCAAGGCTGGAGAAGGTGTCACTGCTGCTGACATCAAGAAATTTGTTCAACTGGACTCTACTGCCAAGAATATCATGTGTGGTCATCTGACCAAAGGACAGTGTGGCCGTGTGAGTGCTTTGGAAACTTCTAAGCTGGTCTAGGACTAGCTCTCCAAGGTCAATGAAGGCATCTCAACCCAGAGAGATCAGAGAATCAGTGTCCTTCGCAACCTCTTCAACCGCTTCAAGCAAAATGACAATGAGAATGTCCAGCTCACATTTGACCGACTCACTCACATCACAAATGAGCTTCAATCCCTCGGCGCTACTGAGATCACCAAACATGAAGTCGTCAAGACACTACTGAGATCACTTGATAGTTCGTTTGACATCCTAGCCCTGATGATTCAAGAACGTCCTGATTTCAAGACACTCGATCCATCTGACATACTTGAGAGGCTCAACACACATGAGTTTCAGCTTTGTGAGAAAAGAGATATCTACGGTCCAAACTATGGGCGAACTCGTGCCTCGAAGGCAAAAGCTGTCTCCTCATCTGAAGAAGAATCTGACAGCAGTTCTGATGATCCTGAAGACATTGGAAGAGAACTTGCTATGCCTATGAAGAAGTTCCAAAAATTCACCAAGAAGAAAGGCTTCAGAAAGTCTTCCTGATCAAGCTCAAGGAATGATGAAGCTTCTGCTCACGACTACAAGAAGAAAACATGTCACAAGTGCAAGAAACCTGGCCACTTCATCTCTGAGTGTCCACAATGGGACAATGAGAACAAAAAGAAGAATAAGAGCAAGGAATACGACTCTGACGACAAGAAGAAGAAGAAATACTCAAAGTCTTCGTCCAAGTCTTCCTCAAAGTCTTCATCACACAAGAAGAGCTCATCTGGCAAGGCACGTGCATTTGTTGGCAAGGAAATGGACTCAGAGGAGGAGTCCGCTTCTGAGGAGGCGGAGGTGGAGTCTGAGGAGGAGTCCGATTCAGGCGTCGCAAGTCTGGCTATAGCATACGTTGCCAAGTCCATCTTCAATACTGAAGACAATGACCTCGTCACCGACACCGATGCAATTGACAAGGACTACTCCGCTTCTACCTACTGCTTCATGGCACGCGGTGCCAAGGTAAACACACGCACTACTCACTATCAAACATCTAGTGACGATGACTCTGATTGTGATTCAAAACCCAGCTACAAAACACTTGCTAAAATTGCAACTGAACAACAGAAAGCTACGGAACATATTCAAAAACTGTTAGACAGAAGCGATGATCTGTTAGGTGCTGAAATGACTCAATCTGAATCCTTAATTGAAGACATAAAAAATCTTCACGTTAAGTATCAGGAACTTGAAAGTCTCATGAAACTCTCTCAACAACTCATGAAAAGCTTTCCTATGATTATCTTCAAAGGAAGCAAGATCTTGAGAAATTGAGAGCGGTTCATGAAGATCTTCAAAAGGAAAACGAGTCACTTCACTCCAAACAGATCAGTCCCACTCAAGAAGGATTTGAGCCACCATGTCTTAAATGCATTGAGTGTGATAATGCTACTTCTGTTGCTGAATGTTCTACTGCTACTACTGTTGCAATATCTTCAACTGTTGATGTGGTAACTAACCCCTCTGCTGAGGATACCACTGCTATTGCTGATGAGAATGCTAGGTTGAAGACATTGCTTGAAACAGGGATGTACAAAAGTCTTAAAGGGCATCAGACACTATGTGATGTCCTCAAAAAGTAGATTCTGAACCGAAACCCGAGGAAAGAGGGTGTTGGGTTCGTAAGGAAAATGAATGCTGATGGCTCTTACTGGAAACCTGAGCAGTACCCCAAAACCATGTGGGTTGCTGCAAAGGAACCTTCAGCAGACCCATCCAATCTATCTGGCTTCACCTGTGCTAACCCCATTATCATTGATGAATCCTTTGATGCAAACTATATACTGTTTAAGAATCAGAATGGTGAAGTGTTTGCCAGGTACATTGGTACTAATTGCAGGAATGGACCGCCTATGAAGAAGATATGGGTTCTAAAAAGGTGTCTGGAGAATCTTCCTGTGAATTTCATCATGACACCTCACGTGAAGAAGACAAACCTCAGACCAAAGGCTTCATACGGTCCAAAGGCTTCATACAGACAGAGGACTCACCTGAGTCGCACTAACGCAAATGTTTTGCAGGGAAACCATACTCAGGCATATGAATATGAAAGCGGTTTATCAAACCGCCATGTTCATAAGACCAAGAACTATTCTGCTTATTCTTATGAGTACTATTGTCCGCCTGCAAGACTGTTTGCTAGGGCTCCAAAGCCAAAATTCTCAGATGCTGCACTTAGACTTATTGCTTCTCAGCCACCCTTGAAGATGTGGGTGGCTAAGAAAGCTTAACTCTCTTTTGCAGGGAAAGGTCTCCAGCAGAAAACCAAAATCGTCTGACGCCATTGCTGGGGACCTTAAACATCTTGTAGGGCGCAAGATCAAATACCCGAATGGTCTTACTATGTACTTCGTTCCCGAATCGCTTGCTACTCTCCCTATTAGTCCTAATCTGGATCTAAGCTTTCATAACCCATTGGTTCGTCAAATGTTTTTGCTTCACAATGCTCTTGGTGAAGCCTATCCCCCTAACTGCACTGTAGGGTATGACACCAGCGTCTTCAGAATGGATTATTGATAGTGGGTGTACAAATCACATGACTGGCAAAAGAAGTCTTCTTATGGACTCAACCTTACGTCCATCCGACAAGAGCCACATCACATTTGCTGACACTGGTAAAAGTAAGGTATTGGGTCTAGGTAGAGTTGCAATCTCAAGGGAACAACACATGGACAAAGTCATGTTTGTTGAATCCCTTGGCTTCAACTTAATGTCTGTCTCAATGCTTTGCGATTTGAACATGATCGTAATATTTGGAAAATATCGTTGCCTTGTACTAATGGAATCTGACAAGTCTCTAGTGTTTGAAGGGTATCGAAAAGATGATCTGTACGTAGTAGATTTCTCAGCAGGACCACAACTTGCCGTATGTCTTCTAGCAAAAGCTTCAGAATGCTGGCACTGACATCGGAGGCTTGGGCATGCTGGCATGAGGAACCTCCACACCCTTGCGAAGAAGAAGCATGTCATAGGCATCGAGGGCGTCAAGTTCAAGAAAGACCACTTATGCAGTGCCTGTGAAGCAGGGAAGATGACAAGGGCCAAACATCCTTCGAAGACAATCATGACCACTACTCGACCCTTCGAACTACTTCACATGGATCTTTTCGGTCCCACTCATTACTCAACTCTTACTACTACTGCATGCTTCTATGGCTTCGTTATTGTTGATGATTACTCTAGATACACTTGGGTGCACATAATCCTTTACAAGACTGAAGTGCAGGATGTCTTCAGATGCTTCGCCAATCGAGCTATGAATAATTATGGCGCCAAGATAAAGCACATCAGAAGTGACAATGGCACTGAATTCAAGAACACTGGCCTTGATACATATCTTGATACCTTGGGCATCACACATGAATTCTCAGTCCCGTACACGCCACAGCAGAATGGCGTCGTCGAACGCAAGAACAGAACACTCATTGAGATGGCCAGAACGATGCTAGATGAATACAAGACCCCAAGAAAATTCTGGCCTGAAGCCATTGATACTGCATGCCATACAATCAATCGTGTTTATCTTCACAAGCTTCTGAACAAGACATCTTATGAGCTCCTTGCTGGCAAGAAGCCAAATGTCAGTTACTTCAGAGTATTTGGCATAAGGTGCTGGATCAAGGACCCACATCACACCTCAAAGTTTGCACCAAAAGCACATGAGGGTTTTATGCTTGGATATGGAAAGGATTCGCACTCCTACAGAGTCTTCAATCTCTTTCATTACAAAGTGGTTGAAACAGTGGGTGTGCGGTTCGATGAGACCAATGGTTCACAAAGAGAGCAACTGCCAAATGTGCTAGATGAAGTTCCATCCAGTGAATCAATCAAGCTAATGGGAACTGGAGAAATTATACCTTCTGAAGCTCATCCTGAAGAAGAACTTATCATGTCAGCACCTGATCAACATGAAGACAATGCTCAGCCTGAAGACATTCCTTCTAACAACGACAATGATTAGCAAGAGCAAAGTCTTCGCCCTGTACATCCTCGCGTTGCCACTGAAGTGCAGATTGAAAGAATAATTGATAGCATCAATGCACCCGGTCCACTCACTCATTCAAGGGCAACTCAGCTAGCAAATTTCTGTGGGCACTTCGCATTCGTCTCAATAACAGAACCCAAGAAAGTTGAAGAAGCCTTCATGGAACCTGAATGGATTCAAGCTATGCAAGAAGAGCTTCAACAGTTTGAGCTGAATAATGTATGGGAACTAGTTAAGCGTCCTGATCCACGGAAGCACAATATAATAGGCACCAAATGGATATACCGCAACAAGCAAGATGAGCATGGTCAAGTTGTCAGAAACAAAGCTCGTCTCGTTGCTCAAGGATATACTCAAGTGGAAGGCATTGACTTCGATGAAACATTTGCTCCTGTGGCTAGACTTGAAGCCATACGCATACTGCTGGCCTATGCAAATCATCATAACATACTTCTATATCAAATGGATGTGAAGAGTGCTTTTCTCAATGGCAAGATTGAAGAAGAAGTGTATGTTGCACAACCGCCTGGCTTTGAAGATCCAAAACATCCTGACATGGTATACAAGCTCAACAAGGCACTGTATGGCCTCAAACAAGCCCCTCGGGCCTGGTATGACACACTCAAATACTTCCTGAAGAGCAAAGGCTTCATACCTGGTTCCCTAGACCCCACTCTCTTCACGAAGACATATGATGGTGAACTGTTTGTGTGCCAAATATATGTGGATGACATTATCTTCGGCTGCACCAATCAGAAGTACAGTGAAGAGTTTGGATATATGATGCAAGAGCAATATCAGATGTCCATGATGGGAGAGCTGAAGTTCTTCCTCGGTCTTCAAATACGACAACAACGCAACGACATCTTCATATCTCAAGAGAAGTATCTCAAAGATTGCCTGAAGAAGTTCGGTATGCAAGACTGCAAAGGCTTCACAACACCAATGCCAGCCAAACATCATCTGGGTCCCGACGACAATGGTAAAGAGTTCGATCAAAATGTATACCACTCCATGATTGTTTCTTTACTTTATCTATGTGCATCTAGGCCAGATATTATGCTTAGTGTTTGCATGTGTGCTCGATTTCAAGCGGGACCAAAGGAGTCGCATCACTTAGCTGTGAAGCGAATTCTTCGATATTTGGCTCACACCCCAACTCTAGGATTATGGTATCCAAAGGGCTCAGAGTTTGATCTGGTTGGATTCTCGGATGCTGATTATGCTGGTGACAAAGTTGATTGCAAGTCTACATTAGGCACATGTCACTTTCTGGGACGATCACTTGTATGTTGGTCTACAAAGAAGCAGAACTGTGTATCTCTCTCCACTGCTGAATCTGAATACGTTGCTGCTGGATCTTGCTGCGCTCAACTTCTGTGGATGAAGCAAACACTCAAGGACTATGGCATTCATCTGAAGCAAGTGCCACTTTACTGCGACAACGAAAGCGCCATCAAGATCGCCAACAACCCAGTTCAGCACTCGAAGACAAAGCACATTGAAATTCGTCATCACTTTCTCAGAGATCATGTTGTGAAGGAAGAATTGATATCATACACGTCAACACTGAAGAGCAATTGGCAGATATCTTCACCAAGCCCTTGGATGAGAAGAGATTTTGCAAGTTACGGTGTGAGCTAAATATCCTGGAATCCTCAAATGTCCTGTGATCAGGCACACATCCTAACCCTTATGCATATTGATGACTTAGATGTGCAACACACGAAGTAAGGTATATCTTCAATCAATGAAGACATACATTCTAAGTGTGAATATATTAATGTGGAATTTGACTTCGGAGCACCACGATAATTGTGCGCCGTGTCTGGGTCTAATACTTCCTATACGGTGGGTAACGCCACCACCAAATGTTCTATTTTGAAGTGTTTCACTCATGACGTTACCTTGTAATGTCTTCACATTTGGTTTGGATTCGATCTCAACATATCTTCATGATTATCTTCACTATGTTGATTATATATATATATTAGTGTTCTGTCCTCTACAGCATTCACTTATAGCTATGTCTTCATTGTTGAATCTTTTGAACTAAGTGAATGTGATCAGACCCTAACCTCTCTATGCTTTCTATCTCAAATTCTATCTCTCCAAATCATATGCATTCTATTGAAACTGTCGAATGTCTTCTCTGCGTCCTTGTCAGCAGAAGATACAGAGACAACCATTAAGTCCGTTTTCAATGCTCATTCCTCCACATGAAGTAGGAACGACCACCCGACAATCAAGGCGTGCGTGGGACGTGGAACAAACCCCAAAATTCCGCATAATGGCCACGTGTTCCTCAGATGCGAATCGCCAGGGGCACCTGTGTAATAGCGCAGTGCCGCCCATGTACCTATAAATACACACTTCACAGCGGTCATTTCCCTTCTTCCACTCTCGCACGAACCCTGGCGCCACCGCTAGCCCTCGACGACTCCGGCGACAAAGCGCTTTGCTGCCGCAACCTCTCCGACGCCGTCTTCACGCCGACCGCGGACATCGTCCTCTCCGCCGTCACCGTAGGTGTCCTCCATCGCCAAGTTAGGGCACGGAAGATCGAACTGCTCGGCCTCATCTTCCACTTCGTCTAGCAGTTCTTAGTGTGGTAAATAAAACTTCCTTTTTATAGCACCGTTGATCCTATGGATTTGTCACTTTCTACCACAAGCAGTTTCTATTCACACAAGTTAGATCTCTCTCATACTGCATCTCATAACATGCCTAGTATATTCACTTATGCTTCACAAAGTAGTTAGATTCCTCACTTGTACTGATCTGTGGATTCGTACAAATCTGGAACCAACTCCTTATCTATGAGTGAATGTCTTCGCAAAATGAGGTCAATGTCTTCTAAACTGATTTATCTTCAAAATCTTCTGAGAATGCATATGACCTCTTCCCCTTCCCTCGCACCTTAATGCTGTCATAGGTACATGTCTGTGGGAGAATCTTTTGGTTCTCATAGTCTGCATTCATTTGCAGAATTCTTACAGCATCACATTAATTCTCCCGAAGCCAGTTCCTGTTGGTCCAGCAAGCGAAAACCTTTGAAGCCTTTGAACGTGTTGAAGCCTTTCAAGTTAAAGTTTATGGCTTCAGAGAAAGCAGCAAGGAAGGGTGGCAGAAAGCGTCATGGAGAAACATCTAGAGATATGCCAGATGAACTGTCAGAACTGTACAAGACAGATCCTGAAGAGGATTACAATCAACGCAAGACCCGAATCCAATGGATTCGAAGATATTGGGCAGAACAATGGTTCAAATACCGATTTGCAACCCAAGAATATGCTGAGAAAAATGCCATCAAGAGACCGTGGGGAGATATCCAATACAAGAATCTTCTACCCAGGTCCAGAGATGAAGCCATTGCTCAAGGCTTCTATCCCTGCATGGTCCGTGGGCCACAGCCAGCTAATGCACACCCATCTTCACTACTATGGTGTCGTGACGACAATCTATTAAAGCACAACTTCCAGTTTGCCCAGAACTCGGCGAAGCAGAACAAGAAGACTTTGGGGCTAGACTTCAACCCTGGTCCCTCAGCACCAAGGGCAGATGGCACACGAGATGCAGAACCCAATGTCATCGGTCCTTTCTCCAACCTTGAAGGCCTCATCACCCACATCTTAGTTCAAGGGACTGCAGTGAATGAGCCTGCAGCTAACGCTGAATCAGAAGAAGCTCCTGCAGCGCCGAAGACAAAGAAGATGAAGAAGCCTAATGCTTCAAAGCCTGCCCCTCACCAAAAATCTCAAGGGCGCAGCCACTGGCAACTGCACCTCCTGAAGACAGTGTGCAGTCCGAAGACTTATCTCGCATCTCCAAGCCCCAGAAAGTCAAGATGCCTCTGCCTCACACCGGACAAGAGCTAACTGCTGCTGCCATTCTGCGCAATGACGACATTGATCTGTCCAGTGATGAAGATCTAGCAGATGACGCTCTTGAGCAACTCATCAAGAGCAAAGAAGAAGCAGAAATCTTCAATGATCTGCCTCTCTTTGATGTGACCATCATCCACAACTTCATTGACGAGTGGTTTGACACGCCAAACATCAGCTTCGAAGATCTGCAGCTACCAATTGGCCTCAGTGTCGCCTTCCAAGGCGCCATTGCTTCAGAACTCGCTATTGCCCAGCGCATTGTTGAACTGAAGCAAAAGATTGACTATGAAAAGGCTCAGTTCAAGAAGCATATGGCCAAGCTCAGCGTGCATGAAGTGAAGAACTTCAAGAGTATGATGCACCAGCTCAAGGAAGACTTTGTAAAGAAACGTGCAGAAGCTCAGGGTTCGCATGAGCGCATGAAGACTCTGGCTGACAGATGTGTGCAAGCCTATAATGAGGCTGAGAAGCGCAAGGCCCTTGGGCGTCCTGGCATCGACCCCAGGATGGCCGCAAAGAAGAAGAAGAAGCCTGCTATGGCTGAACCTGACGCACCAAGGCAGGAAGCAGTTCCTATTGTCTTCCCAACTAAAATGACTGGCTCGAAGCCAAAAAGCTGGTCAACAGCTTCAGAGCTCAAGAAGACAAGGACTGCTGAGGCTGAAGCTAGGAAGAGGAAACATTCTGAAGCCTCTCCAACTGCCCCCTCCAAGAAGAAGAGGAAGACCAAGAAAGATCAGGCTGCTTCCACAGAGCCCTTGATAGTTGAACCCATTTCTATGGTCTATCCTGAAGCTGAACGCCAACTGACCATCCATGAGCCTGCTTCCATAGAGGCTCATGAAGCTGAAGACTTTCCAGCAGCTGATCCCATCGCTGCTGAAGACATTGGTCAACATGACAATGTAGAAGATGGTGCAGTCCTTCCTCAGAACAGCAAACTCATCAGCATTGGTCGTCCACTAACGCCTATTGCACAGGATGCTTCATGGGCAGATCACCCATAAGAGGAAGAAGACTATGAGGCCCAACTCACTCCAACTCCACAAGCGTCGCTCGCGTTGCGCAGGCTTCGCAAAGGTCCAAGGCCTCAAGTCTCTGCTGAAGACAATCCGGCTGCATCAGCCGCGGAAGATGAAGTCCCACAAGTTGCCACTCCATTGTCCCACCAAGAAGCAGTTCTCAAGGAGAACGTGCTTGAAAATCTTGCGGCTGCCACAACCACCAATGAAGCTAATGCGGAGCCCTCCCCAACGGAAAAAGAAGACAACGAAGCCACTGATCCCGTCACTTCTGTTCCTGAGTCTGCTGCCGGTCCACAGTTCGACTATCATGTTGAGCACAGGCCTCGGGTACAGAAGCCAATCCCAAGATTGCCAAGGTTCCCAGGTCCTGCATCAGCACCTGGCTCCTTCAATATCAATGGCTTCAGGGCAGACAACACATTCTTCGATAGCTCCAGGAACCCCTACTCAAGGGAAAGGATATCATCTGATCGGTTCTGGAGCTATCCTCAGCGAAGCTATTACTCATGCATTCTTTACAACCAAGGTCGCATTTCCCCACACAAGCGCCTTGACATTGAAGCCATAGTTGGTCTGCCCTGTTTGGAAGAAGCTTTGGATTGCTTCAAGGAAGTTGGACTGCTGCCGTTCGTTACTGACCAAGAGCATTGGAATGAAGAGCTGCTACTCCAATTCTATGCCACACTTCACATCCGCGGGTACAGCAGAGATCCGAAGACTTGGGTCCTGGAGTGGATGACCGGAAATGTTCATCACGAAGCCAATGCATTTGACATTATTGATCTCACTGGTTTGCCCACTCCTGGCGGTCTCTACGAGCATGGCTGTCAGCTGCATAGTGAAGCTATTGAGAGCATCTTTAAGAGGCCGGAACCTGATATGAGTTCGATGCTCAGCATGATGAAGCCATTGCCCCAAGATGTTGCTTATCCAACAGAGTTCTTTGTTGAAGACCTTGAGTATCTGCCACGAACCATCTATCACATCATCAGGCGAACTCTCTGGCCCATCAAAGGGCATTCTCCAAATGCCAAGCTTGAGGGTGCAATGAAGACTTTGGTCTTCTATATTCTTCATGGAAAATGCTTCAATGCACAGGACTTATTCATCCGCCAACTTGCTGCATCGGGCTCTGACCTGTTTGGCTTGAAGTTCTATGCCCCATGGGTAATGCGGCTAATTAAACTTCACTCCGATATCTCATATCAGCCATCTGCTCGCAATCATAGGATTTTTCTGCCTGATGTGGATATCTCTACTGAAGCCATCTATCCTGAGCCTGCAAAGGAACCTCTAAGTCTTCAGAATGTAGAGCATCAGAGTTTCTCACAGAACATTGAAGGAGTTGAAGCAGTCACTCGGGTGTATCCTTTGGCTGGCACTACACATGCACCACACCCTGCGTCTACTGAAGCCACTGATAGTACAACTGCTCCAAGACCCAAGAAGCGCACTCATGTTCTCAACGACCGAGAGCTTCTTGTGGCTCTTCATCAGAAACAGGATAGGCATCATGACTGGCTGAAGCGTCAGATGAAAAGCCTCTTGGTGGAAGTTAATCACATTCGCAATCTTGCCACCAAGAATGCTTTCGTTGCCCATGAAACCTGTCGCCGTACATGGAAAGGGCTAACGATGATGTGTTCTGAAGATGATCTCCAAGAGGATGGCTTCACTGAGCGATTCAAGTTTGACTCCACACCTCCTCGAAGAGCTGTGCTGCTAGGAACTCCACCCCTTCAAGCTCGATTCAGCACCGCCAAACACCACCAACGACCCTGCTACTTCACCTACTCCGCATGGGAACGAGTAGATGCTCTATGTCTTCAAACCTTTTTGGTCCTTACTGACAAAAGGGGGAGAAGCATATGAGGTTGATAGTCTTCAAGCGGGTCCATATGGGCGGGTGCTTTATATTTTGCTTCGTGCTTACAACTCTCGTTTTGCTACATTTGGTTCTTTGAGTTGTAACACTTAAACTCGATGGTCGTCTGCTACTTATCTGCCACTTTGTTTTGCGATGATAAATTCCGCATGTGCGACGATAAATTCCGCACTTAGATCATTCTGCAGGCGTCCATTTTCCATTATGCATGTCATTATCTTCATATACTTTCACATGCATAGTGGATTGTCATCATAAGTTGAAGTGGATCTCCACAAGTACAACCTGCCATGTGCATTTGCATTCCAAAAGCAAATTACCTATATGCACATCTTCAGGGGGAGCCCTTGCAACTTATGAAGACAATTCCTTATCCTTTACAATTTCACAGATTATATTCCCCGTTGAAAACTTCAACTAGTTTGTCATCAATCACCAAAAAGGGGGAGATTGTAAGTGCATCTAGTGCCACCCCTAGTTGGTTTTGGAGTATTGACAACAAACCTAGTTGAGGGACTAATGTGTTTGTGAGAATTGCAGGATAACACAGGTAGAAGTCCCTCATTGATTCGATTTTCCTACCAGAGATGACCCCTAAAAATGTATGAAGACATTGAAGTCAAAGGTGGTATATGAAGATATTCACATTGAAGACTATGACAAGAGAAGACACCACATGAAGCCTATGGAGCTCGAAGACTTAGATCTTTCGTAGTTCTTTTCTTTTGTGTTGAGTCATAGGAACCACCGTACTGTTAAGTGGGGTCCAAGAGAACCAGTCAGACTGACTGAAGTGATGCCTAACCAAAAACCTATGTCTTCGAGTGAAGACTATGAGAGCGAATCTTGTCCAGAGTCGGACAAGTCAGCTTTGCTTGTAGCCCAAGTAAAGTTGCCGTGTGAGTTTGAAATCTGACCGTTGGAACACGTGTCAGTTCCTTAGTGACCCAGGGTCATTTCGGACAAATCAGGTCGGGTTGCCAAGTGGCTAAATAGCCCACCCCTCACAACCATAAACTGGTTGGCTGCTCAGATTGAGAGTACGGCTTTTGTCGTTTGAGAGCAACCCACCTCGAAGCCTTTGAGAGAGAATTCCTTGCGAGGATAAAGCCCTAACCACCCAGAGCCAGAGAAGAATTGGGCATCACTTAAGTCTTCTTGTCTGTGTGATCTGAAGACTTATTACACTTGAGGACTGTGCATCCTCCAGCCGGTTAGGCGTCGCGTTCTGAGCATCCAAGAGACATTGTGGATTGCCGGTGAACGAAGTCTGTGAAGGTTTGGGAGTCTACCTTGAAGACTTACCAGAGTGATTGGGCGAGGTCTGTGTGACCTTAGCTCAAGGGGAATACGGTGAGGACTGGGTGTCCTGAGCTGCGTGTTCAAGACTGGGTGTCCGGGACTATGTGTCCTAAGGTTTAAATACCTAGCCGCCCCAACCAGACGTACAGTTGTCACAGCAACTGGAACTGGTCCAACAAATCATTGTCTTCAACGAGTCACTGGTTTCATCTTCCCTTCCCTTTACTTACTGTTGCTCCTTGTGAAGTCATTGTATGTTTGCACTATCTTTTGTCTTCACTGAGTGACTGCATGCTCTGTATGGCTTCATAATATCTTCCTACCTGATCCTTACTACATTGCTGCTATTAAGTCATTGTGCTTTCACTTCATTGAACACTTAACTATGGCTTGCCTAGTGTAGTCTACCTTCCGCTGCATGGTAATAGGTTTATTCCTATCGTTTGTCTTCATAACTTCCACGTTTTGAAGACTTCCATAAAAATCGCCTATTCACCCCCCCTCTAGTCGATATAACGCACTTTCAGGCCCCCATCCTTCGATAGTATTGGAGGTAGGAAGTATTGCTTGGTGATTGTGGATGACTACTCAAGGTACACGTGGGTGTATTTCTTCAAGAGGAAGAGCGAGATCCAACAAGCCGTCATTGACTTTGCGAATGAAGCACAACGTCAACACAATGCAAAGATCTTGGCAATAAGAAGTGACAACGGCACCGAGTTCAAGAACTACACCTTGGATGAATTTCTTAGTGATGAGGGAATCAAGCATCAATATTCCGCACCATACACCCCTCAACAAAACGGTGTTGCGGAGAGGAAGAACCGGATGTTGATGGATGCGGCAAGGACCATGATGGCGGAGTTCAAGTCTCCGTACAACTTTTGGGCCGAAGCCATCAACACCGCGTGTCATGCATCCAATCGGCTCTACCTCCGCAAGGGCTTGAACAAGACTCCATATGAGATACTCACCGGTAACAAGCCCAACCTCAAGTACTTCCGGGTATTCGGGTGTAAGTGTTTCATTCTCAAGAAAGGTGTTCGGTTGTCTAAATTTGAGGCTAGAGCTTATGAGGGCATATTTGTTGGTTATGCTACAAACTCTCATGCTTACCATGTCCTCAATAAATCCACGAGACTTATTGAGGAGACGTGTAACGTGGAGTTTGATGAGAATAACGGCTCCCAAGTGGAGCAAAGTGGCACTTGTGACGTAGGTGATGAAATTCCTCCTCAAGCCATAAGAAGAATGGGTGTTGGTTTCATCCTACCCATTGAGGTACCCCTTGTGGCCAACCAAGGCAAGATCATACTCAAGAAGGTGTTGACACACCAAGTGATGCCCAAGGTCAAGTTCTCTCCCCGAGCAAGTTCAAGATCAAGAACAAGTTCATGACGGCGCTCAAGATGATCAAGTAACCCCTCCTCAACTCACCACCGAGGAGGAATTAGAGTGTCGTGCCGCCAAGGTTGCTTCCAAGCTCTCCACCAAGGATCATCTCATGACAAATGTGCTTGGAAGCTTAAGAAAGGGGGTAAGCACTTGTAGACAATTAGCAAATTATTGTGAGCATCACGCGTTTGTCTCTTGTGTGGAGCCCCACAAGGTCTATGAGGCGCTAGAAGATCCGGATTGTCTCAATGCCATGCACGAAGAACTCAACAACTTCGAGCGCAACAAAGTGTGGAGATTGGTGCCAAGGCCAATGGGGAACCACAATGTCATTGGAACCAAGTGGATATTCAAGAACAAGCAAGATGCCCATGGGATTATCATTCGCAACAAGGCTCGTTTGGTAGCACAAGGCTACTCCCAAGTCGAGGGTATCGACTACGGTGAAACCTTTGCTCCCGTTGCTCGTCTTGAATCCATTCGCATGTTGATTGCATATGCTTCTCATCATAACTTTAAGTTACAACAAATGGATGTGAAGAGTGCTTTTCTTAATGGTCCCATTAATGAATTGGTTTACGTCAAGCAACCCCCGGGTTCGAGGATCCCTACTTTCCCAATCATGTGTATCAACTCGATAAGGCACTCTATGGCCTTAAACAAGCCCCACGTGCGTGGTATGACCACCTTACCAAGTTGTTACAAGACCGTGGTTTTGAAGTTGGGCTAATCGACCCCACTCTTTTTACTAAGAAGGTCAAAGGGGAGTTGTTTGTGTGCCAATTATATGTTGATGATATTATCTTTGGTTCTCCTAACAAAGCTTTCAATGAGGAATTTGCCGCTCTCATGACCTCAAAGTTCGAGATGTCCTCCATGGGAGAGTTGAAGTTCTTTCTAGGGTTCGAAGTGAAGCAAAGAAGAGAAGGAACCTTCATCAATCAATCCAAATACACTCAATACATGCTCAAGAGATTCAAGCTAAGTGACGTCAAGCTGGCCTCCACTCCAATGCCCACCAAGTGCCAACTTGACTTAGATCCCAATGGTAAAGTGGTGGATCAAAAGGTATATCATTCCATGATTGGATCCTTGCTTTACCTTTGTGCATCTAGACCGGACATCATGTTGAGTGTGGGAATTTGTGCACGGTTTCAAGCCGCACCTAAGGAAAGTCACTATGTGGCGGTCAAACGAATCTTTCGATATTTGGCTCATACCCCAAACTTTGGCTTATGGTACCCAAGAGGATCGAACTTCAAGATTGTAGGGTACTCGGATTCCGATTGGGAAGGAGACAAAGTGGATAGGAAGTCCACTTCCAGAGGGTGCCAATTCCTTGGTTGCTCTTTGGTAAGTTGGTCTTCCAAAAAGCAAAGTTGTGTGTCTCTCTCGTCCACTGAGGCGGAGTATGTGACGGCTGGTAGTTGTTGTGCACAACTTCTATGGATGAGGCAAACTTTAAAGGATTACGGTGTCACTTGTGACAAAGTGCCTCTTTGGTGTGACAATGAGAGTGCCATCAAGATTTCTCTCAACCCAGTGCAACACTTCAAGACGAAGCATATTGAGATCCGGTATCACTTCATCCGGGATCACATTAGGCGAGGAGAGATCGAGCTCAACTATGTCAACACTCATGACAACCTTGCAGATATCTTCACGAAGCCCTTGGATGAAGCAAGATTTCGCAAGTTAAGGCATGAGCTAAATATCATTGATTCGAGCAATGTGGCTTGAACCCGTGCACACCCTACCACGCTCAACTTGTTGTCTAGTTTAGGTGTAGGCATGGACATAGGGGGAGTGTTGTTCTCTCAATGAACTCTCCCTCCCACCATTATGCATAAATTGATCAAGTCTTTCACCTTAGCCATTGTTGATGGCACTTGTGCTTCAAAGACGAGTTTTGGTCATGGGCCCAAGGTTAAAATCTTCGCGGTGCCATACCTTTTGACTCAAACATAGGTGGCCTTGGCCACCGCCCTCTTTTGAAGAGGTGTCTGTCGTTGCTGTTGCTTGTTGTTCTCTTGCCGTTTTTGTCGTTTCGTCGAGCTAAAGCCGTGTCTGTTTAGTTGCCGTGGCGTGCTGGGCGGTACTACCGCTGGTGGTGCGCGGTACTACCGCTTGTAAGCGGTACTACCTCCCCCCAGCACGGTACTACCGTTGGGGGACGGGAACTGAGGGGTTAAGTCGGGGCAGGGGGAGGTTTCTTCTCCCCCATACCCATTCACTTCGCCCCTCTTGTCTCTTCCTCTCTCCAGCCTCCTCTTGCCGCGGGAGGGCTCCGGCGGATCTCCGTCTCCGGGGCGTCCCTCTCCATTTCCTTTGGTGGTGTCGATCCCCACCTCGTCCTCTTGCCATGGATGCCGGTATTGCCCCCGTTCCTTCTTTTGTTTTGTCTCTTTTTCAGTTCTTGTTACTTAGGGGCAATGGTGGTTGCATCTCTAGATTTTTGGCTAAATCTAGGCTTGAGTTGGTTGGAGAAGGCAACTAGACTATCTCGATTAGAGTTTGGTAGGATTATTTTTGAATTTGGTAGGCCGGTAGTGCCGGATCTGACCACGGTAGTAGGAACCCGCTGTTTCACTGCCTCGTGCTATAGGAAACTGTTGTTTCTCTGCCTCAAGCAGTACTACCACTCTCTTTGGAGCGGTACTACCGCTTGACCTAGAGCGGTACTACCACTCCCTTTGGGGCGGTACTACTGCTTGGGGCGGTACTACCGCGGGCAGGTCACGGTACTACCGTCGCATGCCAATTTCCATCATTTTCCTGCCTTACCTTGATCTTTTTGTTGAGTTTGTTGGCTTATGCTCGTTCTTTCTGGTTGTTTTGCGTGTTCTTGTGTTTGGCTCCAGGTGATGACCTTTTCGAGCAGCAAGGTCGCCGTATCAACCCCGGGCGTGCCACTTCAAAACGCTACCGCACCTCAGAGCCAGCCGGTGGTTCCTCGAGCACCCAACCGCCTCCAGCAAGTGCATCTGCAAGTGTTCCTCCACCTCCTCAACAATCGAAGCGAGCCGCCAACAAGCCAAAAGGGAAGACTGTGACTGAGATGACCAACAAGGAGTTTTGGGAGAAGCGTCACCGCAACCCCTATGCGGTGGACCAAGAACCCACTTTGGTCAACCGCCCGTTCTGGAACCGTTTTCAGTTTGCCATCTACTTTGATGTGATCAAGGCCAAGAAGAATCTTTTTGTTGATGTTCGCTCCATTGACACTAATGCTATGGAGAAGGACCCAGAGTACTTTGGCGAAGCCCTTCAGATGTGCACTCAGTTGAACATTCTCAGGATCATGCAATTCAACAAGGATTTCGATGCGGATTTGGTGGCTCAATTCTATGCCAGCATCCACCTTGGGACGGATGTCGACAGGACTCTGACATGGATGACCAATGGCAAGCTGATTTCCGTCTAGTGGAAGGCTTTCATGGAGTTACTTGATGTGGTGGATACCGGGCTTGAGACTCCTGTCGGTTTCCGTCCTCACCGCAATGCTACATCCACCCACAAGCAAGCCCTTTGGCCCTACTGCACTGTGAAGGTTCACCCAGTCACTCAGAAGAAGACCTATGAGCTGTCTTCGTATCTGGACATTCTTCATCGCATATTTCGTGAGACTCTCTTCCCTCGGACCGGGAATCTGGATATGGTCCACTCTTACCTCGTGGACATGCTCCTTTTCTGTCAGCATGAGAAGAAAGCAAGCACTGGAGAGAGCCTGGATATCTCTCATGTCATGTGGTCTGAACTTCTATCTGCTGTGTCTGAGCGCATGTGTCCTATCTATGGTCCATTCATCATGAGGCTCATTGAGAGGGCCTGGGGACAGACTTATCCCAGAGTGCTGCTAGAGACTGGAGACTTGGTTTCTCATGAGATCAAGCGTCTGAGGAAGAAGGACAACTAGACAACGCCTCACACAGGGGGTCCATCTGCTACTGCTGCCATAGGGGGTCCGTCTGCTGCTGCTGCCATGGGGACCGAGGGTGAGGCTGCTACTGATGCTCATGAGGAGAACTTTGGCCCCTCTAGTGCAGAACCGCTGTGGGCACAGAAGCTTAAGCGCAAGATGAAGAAGCTTTTCTGCATGGAGTCTCATGGTCAGTACATGACTCATGTGGCGGAGAAGCATGCTAGGACGCGCCACAAGGAGCTCATGCGTCAGATGGGAGCAACAGTTGACAGTGGGTCTGAGGGTCAGATCACTGAAGAGGAGGACTGGATTCATCAGAATTGCCACTGGACCAACTCCGATGCCGAGCAGTTTTCGACCCACGATGAAGATGCAGAGATGTGATGTTCGAGATCTTCCTCCTCCCATCACCTGGAGTCGTAGTGTCACTCTATGCCCTTTTTGGTGTCTCGCTGCCAAAGGGGGAGAGAGTGTAGGGATTTGCTTCTTGTGTCGTGCTTTGAGTCGTCTTATGTTTCTTGTGTGTTCCTTCTTTGGTTTGGTTTGGTGTGAGATCTTAGTCCTAGTCATATGGTGTAAGACATATGCTCCCTATCGCTACCTTATTCTCTTCAGAGTACTGTAGTTTATATTTGAGATGCATGCTTGTCATGTTTATTCTCTTCTCTCATATATCTTGTGCTTAGTGTTGTTGGACTATAAAATATAGGGGGAGTGTTGATCCGAATGTGTGTGTCGTGCCTTATCTTGGTGCACACATTTTGGGGGAGCCCGTCTATATTTTGTAGTTCTTAGTTTTATTCGTTTTAATTCTTTTCCTTGCGCAAATCCCTTGTTGTCATCAATCCACCAAAAAGGGGGAGATTGTTATGGCATATCTCTCTCAAGGTAGTTTTGGTGATTGATGACAACATGTTTGCGGACTAATCTTGTGCTTTGAATAATTCAAAGATTCTCCCCTGGCACGAGACGCCTTCTTCCCCTTGGAGTGTATTTCAAGACGGTGTAGCTCTTCCGTTTCTTTCTCGGTGGACTAGTTGCGTAGAGGGCACCGTACTATCAAGAGGGGGTCCGCAGGGGTTTTGCATGGGTGGAATCATCACGTACACATCAGCTTCTCACCCTCCAAGCATTTCCTGTCCATTGAAGAGACCTCTCCTCTCTTCCTTGTCCTGTCTGGGTCAAAGCGGTAGTACCGCGCACCCAGCGGTAGTACCGCTGAGGAACCAAGCGGCAGTACCGCTCCGTAGCGGTAGTACCGCCCGTGGCTCCACAGCAGTAGTACCGCTAGGGGCCTGGCACCTCCGCCTTGTCCTCAGCATATTTGAGAGATTACTTCTCTCTCTCGCGCGCGCCCCAGCGGTAGTACCGCACTGCCTGCGGTACTATGGCCAAAGGGTCACAAGCGGCAGTACCGCTCCACAGCGGTACTACCGCCCTTGACCCACTGCCGTAGTACCGCTGGGTAGTTTGGCTCCTACCACCTCGATTCGAGAGGTCTTTTTCTCGTGTCGGGTTTTGCGGCACTAGTCACGGTTGTAGTGGCGGTAGTACCGTTCCAGGAGCGGTAGTACCACCCTACCACCGCGGTAGTACCGCATTTGGGTCCGTTCCCTACTAAGTCTCCTCAGCGTGGCAGTACCGCTAGTTGGCGCGGCAGTACCGTCGCCTGGCGGTAGTACCGCCCCCTCTCAGCGGTAGTACCGCCCTGTGCGGGGCTGGTTGGTGGGGGGCAACGGGATTGTTGCCCCCACTATAAAAGGGAGTCCCCTTCCTTCTTCTCACCCACCTCTTCCTCCCCCAAGCTCCATTTATTGCTCAAGCTCCATTAAATACTCCAAGCTTCATTTCCGCCCGATCTATCTCTCTAGCCAATCAAATTGTTGATTTGCTCGGGAGTGGTTGAGAAGGCCCCGATCTACACTTCCACCAAGGGATTTTCGATTCCCCCTCTCATCCCTAGCGGATCTTGTTACTCTTGGGTGTTTGAGCACCCTAGATGGTTGAGGTCACCTCAGAGCCATATTCCATTGTGGTGAAGCTTCGTGGTCTTGTTGGGAGCCTCCGATTAAGTTGTGGAGATTGCCCCAACCTTGTTTGTAAAGGTTCGGTCGCCGCATTCAAGGGCACCAATAGTGGAATCACGACATCTCGCATTGTGTGAGGGCGTGAGGAGAATACGGTGGCCCTAGTTGCTTCTTGGGGAGCATTATGCCTCCACACCGCTCCAATGGAGACGTACTTCCCCTCAAAAGGAAGGAACTTCGGTAACACATCCTCGTCTTCACCAGATCCACTCTTGGTTATCTCTTACCTTTACTTGTGCAAGCTATTTAGTGTTTCTTCCCTTGCTTGCTTGTATGCTTGTTGTTATTGCATCATATAGGTTGCTAACCTAGTTGCACATCTAGACAACCTACTTTGATGCAAAGATTAATTTGGTAAAGAAAAGCTAAAAATTGGTAGTTGCCTATTCACCCCCCCCCCCTCTAGTCAACCATATCGATCCTTTCAGTTGCCTCCCAACAAGCGCCATCGTTTAACGCCCCTAGCTAGGCATGATGATTTCAACGATGCTCATATAAAAGATAAGAATTGAAACATAAAGAGAGCATCATAAAGAATATTACTAGCACATTTAAGTCTAACCCACTTCCTATGCATAGGGATTTTGTGAGCAAACAACTTATGGGAACAGGAATCAACTTGCATAGGAAGGTAAAACAAGCATAACTTCAAAACTTTAAGCACATAGAGAGGAAACTTGATATTATTGCAATTCCTACAAGCATATGTTCCTCCCTCATAATAATTTTCAGTAACATCATGAATGAATTCAACAATATAACCATCACATAAAGCATTCTTTTCATGATCTACAAGCATAGAAAATTTACTACTCTCCACATAGGCAAATTCTTCTCATTCGGAATAGTGGGAGTATCATAGGAAACTCAAATACTATAAATTGTTTCCACATTAAAAGAGTAATGTTCAGAGAAGGGGTAATCATAATCATGACAAGTTTTATAAATATAATCATTACTTTTTATAGCATATGTATCATCACAATAATTATCATAAGTAGGAGGCATGCTATCATCATTATAAATTTGCATATCAAAACTTGGGAGACTAAAAATATCATCATTATTAAACATAGCATCCCCAAGCTTGGGACAAACATTAATTGCAGCAAATATATTCTCAAATATTTCATCCTCATCAAACATAGCTTCCCCAAGCTTGGGCCTTTTCATATCATAAGCATAATCACTCTCATCATTAATAGTATGGATAGCACCAATAGTATAGCAATTATCATATTCTTTCAAGCAAGTGCCAAAAAGATTTTCAAGATCATAAGAAGCATCATTATCTTCCCAATCATAATCATCACAACAAGCAATAGGCATAACAAGATCATCATCAAGTGTATCATCTTCATTTTCATGAGGTACAACAATAATAGGAGCAACTTTATTTGGGAGAGATACCTTTTTACCTCTCTTCCTTTTTCTTTTCTTCTTCTTCACCATATCGTGTGTGGGTTCAATCCTCTTTTTGGAGCTCCTTATTAATGAGATTTGTTGAATAGAAGGCTCCTCCTCGTTACCTGATTCATCATAAGAAATAATATGAGGATATTGGGAAGTCTCTTCCCTTTCATTAGTATTCTCTTCATCTTCTATTTGTTTTCTTTTCTTTATGTAGTTGGCAATATAAGGATTTTCAATACAATTCACCGCACAATACATATAAATTTCCTCTTGATCAAAGCCAAGAAGTTTGTAACGGGCAAATTCTGGAAGATGATTAGTTATACGTTTCATTTCTTCATAGCCCATAAGCAAACTAAGTTCATTATAATGTGCAAGGGAAATCAAGTCATCACAATTTTTGTACACGATTAGATCATGGAACAATTTGCATCGGATAGCTAAATGACCACTTTCATTGCAAAGTCCACAAGTACGGCCAAGAAAATTTAAATTTTCAGCACAATCATCTAGCCTTTCTTGCAACAATTTAGTTTCTAAGTACTTATGCCTCATGCAATATCTATCTTCCCTATTTGGTGTGTACTTACAAACCCAATGCACTCCACAAACATTGACATGTTTATAGGAGACATTTTCATCATAACTAGTGCAATCATCATTTGTATCATGGATATTCAAAGTATTCGTACTAACAACATTGCAATCATGCTCATCATTCAAAGATTTAGTGCCAAACATTTTATAGATTTCTTCTTCTAGCACTTGAGCACAATTATCCTTTCCATCATACACACGAAAGATATTAAAAAGATGAAGCGTATGAGACAAACTCAATTCCATATTTTTGTAATTTTCTTTTATAAACTAAACTAGTGATAAAACAAGAAACTAAAAGACTCGATTGCAAGATCTAAAGATATACCTTCAAGCACTCACCTCCCCGGCAACGGCGCCAGAAAAGAGCTAGATGTCTACTACACAACCTTCTTCTTGTAGATGTTGTTGGGCCTCCAAGTGCAGAGGTTTTTAGGACAGTAGCAAATTTCCCTCAAGTGGATGACCTAAGGTTTATCAATCCATAGGAGGCGTAGGATGAAGATGGTCTCTCTCAAGCAACCCTGCAACCAAATAACAAAGAGTCTCTTGTGTCCCCAACACACCCAATACAATGGTAAATTGTATAGGTGCACTAGTTCGGCGAAGAGATGGTGAAACAAGTGGTATATGGATAGCAGATAAAGGTATTTGTAATATGAAATAATAATAAAAACAGCAAGGTAACTAATGGTAAAATTGAGCGTAAACGGTATTGCAATGCTAGGAAACAAGGCCTAGGGTTCATACTTTCGCTAGTGTAAGTTCCCTCAACAATACTAACATAATTGGATCACATAACTATCCCTCAACATGCAACAAAGAGTCACTCCAAAGTCACTAATAGCCGAGAATGAACGAAGAGATTATGGTAGGGTACGAAACTACCTCACAGTTATTCTTTCCAATCAATCCATTGGGCTATTCCTATAAGTGTCACAAACAGCCCTAGAGTTCGTACTAGTATAACACCTTAAGACACAAATCAACCAAAACCCTAATGTCACCTAGATACTCCAATGTCACCTCAAGTATCCGTGGGTATGATTATATGATATGTGTCACACAATCTCAGATTCATCTATTCAACGAACACAAAAGACCTCAAAGAGTGCCCAAAGTTCCTACCGGAGAATCACGAAAAAAAAGTGTGCCAACCCCTATTCATAGGTTCCCGATGTCACGAAACCCGCAAGTTGATCACCAAGACATATATCAAGTGTTCTCAAGTCTTTAAAGACTCAATCCGATAAGATAACTCCAAAGGGGAAACTCAATTCATTACAAGAGAGAAGAGGAGGGAGAAACATATGATCCAACTATAATAGCAAAGCTCGCGATACATCAAGATCGTGCCAAATGAAGAACACGAGAGAGAGAGATCAAACACATAGATACTGGTACATACCCTCAGCCCCGAGGGAGAACTACTCCCTCCTCGTCATGGAGAGCACCAGGATGATGAAGATGGCCACCGGAGAAAGATTGCCCCCTCCGGCAGGGTGCCGGAACGGGTCTAGATTGCTTTTTGGTGGCTACGGAGGCTTCTGGCGGCGGAACTCCCAATCTAATCTCCGTTCTGGAAGTTTTTGGGTACGACGATATATATGGGTGCAGGAAGTACGTCGGAGGAGCCACGGGGGCCCCACGAGGCAGGGGGCGCGCCCTAGGGGGGTGGGCGCACCCCCACCCTCATGGGCAGCTCCCGTATCTTCTGATGTGAGGTCCAAGTCCATCAGGTGTGTTTCCTTCTAAAAATAACTTCTCCAGTTGATTTCGTTCTGTTTCGACTCCGTCTGATATTCCTTTTCTTCGAAACACTGAAATAGGCATAAAACAGCAAATCTGGGTTGGGCCTCCGGTCAATAGGTTAGTTCCAAAAATAATATAAAAGTGGATAATGAAGACCAATATTGCCCAAAATAGTAGATAATATAGCATGGAGCAATCAAAAATTATAGATACGTTGGAGACGTATCAATACGTTGTTCCCTTTGTCATCGGTATGTTACTTGCCCGAGATTCGATCGTCGGTATCTCAATACCTAGTTCAATCTCGTTACCGGCAAGTCTCTTTACTTGTTATGTAATACATCATCCCGCAACTAACTCATTAGTTGCAATGCTTGCAAGGCTTAAGTGATGTGCATTACCGAGAGGGCCCAGAGATACCTCTCTGACAATCGGAGTGACAAATCGTAATCTCGAGATATGCCAACCCAACAAGTACCTTTGGAGACACCTGTAGAGCACATTTATAATCACCCAGTTACGTTGTGGCGTTTGGTAGCACACAAAGTGTTCCTGCGGTAAACGGGAGTTGCATAATCTCATAGTGGAACATGTATAAGTCATGAAGAAAGCAATCGCAACATACTAAATGATTGGGTGCTAAGCTAACGGAATGGGTCATGTCAATCACGTCATTCTCCTAATGATGTGACCCTGTTAATCAAATGACAACTCATGTCTATGGTTAGGAAACATAACCATCTTTGATCAACGAGCTAGTCAAGTAGAGGCATACTAGTGACAATCGGTTTGTCTATGTATTCACACATGTATTATGTTTCCGGTTAATACAATTCTAGCATGAATAATAAACATTTATCATGATATAAGGAAATAAATAATAACTTTATTATTGCCTCTAGGGCATATTTCCTTCAGTCTCCCACTTGCACTAGAGTCAATAATCTAGATTACATAGTAATGATTCTAACACCCATGGAGCCTTGGTGCTGATCATGTTTTGCTCATGGAAGAGGCTTAGTCAACGGGTCTGCAACATTCAGATCCGTATGTATCTTGCAAATTTCTATGTCTCCCACCTGGACTAAATCCTAGATGGAATTGAAGCGTCTCTTGATGTGCTTGGTTCTCTTGTGAAATCTGGATTCCTTCGCCAGGGCAATTGCACCAGTATTGTCACAAAAGATTTTCATTGGACCTGGTACACTAGGTATGACACCTAGATCGGATATGAACTCCTTCATCCAGACTCCTTCATTTGCTGCTTCCGAAGCAGCTATGTACTCCACTTCACATGTAGATCCCGCCACAACACTTTGTTTAGAACTGCACCAACTGACAGCTCCACCGTTCAATGTAAACACGTATCCGGTTTGCGATTTAGAATTGTCTGGATCAGTGTCAAAGCTTGCATCAACGTAACCATTTACGATGAGCTCTTTCTCACCTCCATATACAAGAAACATATCCTTAGTCCTTTTCAGGTATTTCAGGATGTTCTTGACTGCTGTCCAGTGATCCACTCCTGGATTACTTTGGTACCTCCCTGCTAGACTTATAGCAAGGCACACATCAGGTCTGGTACACAGCATTGCATACATGATAGAGCTTATGGCTGAAGCATAGGGAACATCTTTCATTTTCTCTCTATCTTCTGCAGTGGTCGGGCATTGAGTCCTACTCAACTTCACACCTTGTGACACAGGCAAGAACCCTTTCTTTGCTTGATCCACTTTGAACTTTTTCAAAACTTTGTCAAGGTATGTGCTTTGTGAAAGTCCAATTAAGCGTCTTGATCTATCTCTATAGATCTTGATGCCCAATATATAAGCAGCTTCACCGAGGTCTTTCATTGAAAAACTCTTATTCAAGTATCCCTTTATGCTATCCAGAAATTCTATATCATTTCCAATCAACAATATGTCATCCAGATATAATATTAGGAATGCTACAGAGCTCCCAGTCACTTTCTTGTGAATACAGGCTTCTCCAAAAGTCTGTATAAAACCAAATGCTTCGATCACACTATAAGCGTTTATTCCAACTCCGAGAGGCCTGCACTAGTCCATAAATGGATCGCAGGAGCTTCCACACTTTGTTATCTCCCTTTGGATCGAAAAAACCTTCTGGTTGCATCATATACAACTCTTCTTCCAGAAATCCATTTAGGAATGCAGTTTTGACATCCATTTGCCAAATTTCATAATCATAAAATGCGGCAATTGCTAACATGATTCGGACAGACTTAAGCATCGCTACGGGTGAGAAAGTCTCATCGTAGTCAATCCCTTGAACTTGTCGAAAACCTTTCGCAACAAGTCGAGCTTTGTAGACAGTAACATTACCGTCAGCGTCAGTCTTTTTCTTGAAGATCCATTTATCTCAATTGCTTGCCGATCATCGGGCAAGTCAACCAAAGTCCACACTTTGTTCTCATACATGGATCCCATCTCAGATTTCATGGCTTCAAGCCATTTTGTGGAATCCGGGTTCACCATCGCTTCTTCATAGTTCGTAGGTTCATCATGATCTAGTAGCATGACTTCCAGAGCAGGATTACCGTACCACTCTGGTGCGGATCTTACTCTGTTTGATCTACGAGATTCAGTAGTAACTTGATCTAAAGTTTCATGATCATCATCATTAACTTCCTCACTAATTGGTGTAGGCATCACAGGTACTGGTTTCTGTGATGAACTACTTTCCAATAGAGGAGCAGGTATAGTTACCTCATCAAGTTCCACTTTCCTCATACTCACTTCTTTCGAGAGAAACTCCTTCTCTAGAAAGGATCCATTCTTAGAAACGAATGTCTTGCCTTCGGATCTGTGATAGAAGGTGTACCCAACAGTTTCCTTTGGGTATCCTATGAAGACACACTTCCCCGATTTGGGTTCGAGCTTATCAGGTTGAAGCTTTTTCACATAAGCATCGCAGCCCCAAACTTTCAGAAATGACAACTTTGGTTTCTTGCCAAACCACAGTTCATAAGGCGTCGTCTCAACGGATTTCGATAGTGCCCTATTTAACGTGAATGCGGCCGTCTCTAAAGCATATCCCCAAAATGATAGCGGTAAATCTGTAAGAGACATCATAGATCGTACCATATAGTTAAGTACGATTATGACGTTCGGACACACCATTACGCTGTGGTGTTCTGGGTGGCGTAAGTTGCGAAACTATTCCGCATTGTTTCAAATGTAGACCAAACTCGTAACTCAAATATTCTCCTCCACGATCAGATCGTAGAAACTTTATTTTCTTGTTACGATGATTTTCAACTTCACTCTGAAATTCTTTGAACTTTCCAAATGTTTCAGACTTATGCTTCATCAAGTAGATATACCCATATCTGCTTAAACGATATCCGCCACGAGCCTCAACATTCATCGGACCACATACATCAGTATGTATGATTTCCAACAAATCTGTTGCTCTCTCCATAGTTCCGGAGAATGGCATTTTAGTCATCTTGCCCATGAGGCACGGTTCGCAAGTACCAAGTGATTCATAATCAAGTGGTTCCAAAAGTCCATCAGTATGGAGTTTCTTCATGCGCTTTACACCGATATGACCTAAACGGCAGTGCCACAAATAAGTTGCACTATCATTATCAACTCTTCATCTTTTGGCTTCAACATTATGAATATGTGTATCACTACTATCGAGATTCATCAAAAATAGACCACTCTTCAAGGGTGCATGACCATAAAAGATATTACTCATATAAATAGAACAACCATTATTCTCTGACTTAAATGAATAACTGTCTTGCATCAAACAAGATCCAGATATAATGTTCATGCTCAACGCTGGCACCAAATAACAATTATTTAGGTCTAATACTAATCCCGAAGGTAGATGTAGAGGTAGCGTGCCGACCGCGATCACATTGACTTTGGAACCATTTCCCATGTGCATCGTCACCTCGTCCTTTGACAGTGTTCACTTAATCCGTAGTCCCTGTTTCGAGTTGCAAATATTAGCAATAGAACCAGTTTCAAATACCTAGGTGCTACTACGAGCTCTAGTAAGGTACACATCAATAACATGTATATCACATATACCTTTGTTCACCTTGCCATCCTTCTTATCCGCCAAATACATGGGGCAATTCCGCTTCCAGTGACCAGTCTGCTTGCAGTAGAAGCACTCAATCTCAGGCTTAGGTCCAGACTTGGGTTTCTTCTCCTGAGCAGCAACTTGCTTGTTGTTCTTTTTGAAGTTCCCCTTCTTCTTCCCTTTGCCCTTCTTGAAACTGGTGGTCTTACTGACCATCAACACTTGATGCTCCTTCTTGATTTCTACCTCCGCAGCTTTTAGCATTGCGAAGAGCTCGGGAATTGTCTTATCCATCCCTTGCATATTATAGTTCATCACGAAGCTCTTGTAGCTTGGTGGAAGTGATTGGAGAATTATGTCAATGATGCTATCATCTGGAAGATTAACTCCCAGTTGAATCAAGTGATTGCAGTACCCAGACATCTTGAGTATATGCTCACTGACAAAACTATTTTCCTCCATCTTGCAGCTATAGAACTTTGGAGACTTCATATCTCTCAATCCGGGCATTCTTTTGAAATATTAACTTCAACTCCTGGAACATCTCATATGCTCCATGACGTTCAAAACGTCGTTGAAGTCCCGGTTCTAAGCCATAAAGCATGGCACACTGAACTATCGAGTAGTCATCAACACGTGACTGCCAGGCATTCACAATGTCTGCAGTTGCTGGCGCAGGTGGTACACCTAGCGGTGCTTCCAAGACGTAATTCTTCTGAGCAGCAATGAGGATAATTCTCAAGTTATGGACCCAGTCCGTGTAATTGCTACCATCATCTTTCAACTTTGCTTTCTCAAGGAACGCATTAAAATTCAACGGAACAACAGCACGGGCCATCTATCTACAATCAACATAGACAAGCAAGATACTATCAGGTACTAAGTTCATGATAAATTTAAGTTCAATTAATCATATTACTTAAGAACTCCCACTTAGAAAGACATCCCTCTAATCTTCCAAGTGATCACGTGATCCAAATCAACTAAATCATAACCGATCATCACGTGAAATGGAGTAGTTTTCAATGGTGAACATCACTATGTTGATCATATCTACTATATGATTCACACTCGACCTTTCGGTCTCAGTGTTCCGAGGCCATATCTGCATATGCTAGGCTCGTCAAGTTTAACCCGAGTATTCTGCGTGTGCAAAACTGGCTTGCACCCGTTGTAGATGGACGTAGAGCTTATCACACCCGATCATCACGTGGTGTCTGGGCACGACGAACTTTGGCAACGGTGCATACTCAGGGAGAACACTATTATCTTGAAATTTAGTGAGAGATCATCTTATAATACTACCGTCAGTCAAAGCAAGATAAGATGCATAAAAGATAAACATCACATGCAATCAATATAAGTGATATGATATGGCCATCATCATCTTGTGCTTGTGATCTCCATCTCTGAAGCACCGTCATGATCACCATCGTCACCAGCGCGACACCGTGATCTCCATCGTAGCATCGTTGTCGTCTCGCCAAACTTATGCTTCCACGACTATCGCTACCGCTTAGTGATAAACTAAAGCATTACAGGGCGATTGCATTGCATACAATAAAGCGACAACCATATGGCTCTTGCCAGTTGCTGATAACTCGGTTACAAAACATGATCATCTCATACAATAAAATTTAGCATCATGTCTTGACCATACCACATCACAACATGCCCTGCAAAAACAAGTTAGACGTCCTCTACATTGTTGTTGCAAGTTTTACGTGGCTGCTACGGGCTTAGCAAGAACCGTTTCTTATCTACGCATCAAAACCACAACGATAGTTTGTCAAGTTGGTGCTGTTTTAACCTTCGCAAGGACCGGGCGTGGCCACACTTGGTTCAACTAAAGTAGGAGAAACTGACACCCGCGAGCCACCTTTGTGCAAAGCACATCGGTAGAACCAGTCTCGCGTAAGCGTACGCGTAATGTCGGTCTGGGCCTTCTCTTTTTTATGGCCTCTTTGTCGGTGTCAAAACCGGCGGATCTCGGGTAGGGTGTCCCGAACTGTGCATCTTGGCCGGATGGTAACAGGAGGCAAGGAACATGATGTTTTACCCTGGTTCGGGCCCTCTCGATGGAGGTAAAACCCTACGTCCTGCTTGATTAATATTGATGATATGGGTAGTACAAGAGTAGATCTACCACGAGATCAAGGAGGCTAAACCCTAGAAGCTAGCCTATGGTATGATTGTTGTATGATGAAGTTGTCCTACGGACTAAAACCCTCCGGTTTATATAGACACCGGAGAGGGTTAGGGTTACACAAAGTCGGTTACAATGGTAGGAGATCTTGAATATCCGCATCGCCAAGCTTGCCTTCCACGCCAAGGAAAGTCCCATCCGGACAAGGGACGAAGTCTTCAATCTTGTATCTTCATAGTCCAGGAGTCCGGCTGAAGGTATAGTCCGGCTACCTGAACACCCCCTAATCCAGGACTCCCTCAGTAGCCCCTGAACCAAGCTTCAATGACGATGAGTCCGGCGTGTAGATTGTGTTCAGCATTGCAAGGCGGGTTCCTCCTCCAAATTCTTCATAAAAGTTTGTAAACACCAAGAGTAGTGTCCGGCTCTGCAAAACAAGTTTCCACGTATTGCCACAGAGAGAATAATATTAACACAAATCTAATCTGCTGACGTATTCCGCAGCATGACATCACACTACGGCCAAGCCTTTATTCGAATCGTTTTCACTTTTCCACCTCAGCGTGTTTTGCGAGGCAGTTTCCTTGGCACGTCTTGTCAAAGCAGAGATCGCGTCCCCTTTATTTACGGGATTCTCATCAATACGGACGTGGGTAACCCAATCATGCCCGTTAGCATGTCTTCTCGATTAAAGGCGAGTCCCAAACGGTTACGGGGAGGGCTACTGGTATTCAACCTCTTATAAAGATACCAAGGCCTTACTCCTTTTCTCCAATCTCAAAACAAGGTCGCCCGTCGCCTCGAGTTCCAACACCCTAGGCTCCAGATTCCAGGTGCTTCGGACCTTCGACAATGTCCGGTCCCGACCCTCAAGGCCGATGGATGCCCTCCTCCGTCACGGAGGAGTACATGCTAAAGTTGAGGGAGGCTAAGTTCTTGACCGCCGAAATTTTGCATAGGTTGCCTGCTCAAAGGCAGGCTATTCCTAGTCCCCAACCCGGTGAGAGCGTAGTGTTCATGTCTCACTTCCTTCAGGGGTTAGGCTTCCCGATGGATCCCTTCGTGAGGGGGCTGATGTTCTATTATGGGCTGGAATTTCATGATTTAGCTCCGGAGTCCATCCTCCACATTTCCTCATTCATCGTTGTGTGCGAAGCGTTCCTCCGTGTTACTCCTCACTTCGGATTATGGCTCAAGACTTTTGGAGTGGAGCTGAAGATGATCGAGGGACGGCACGCAAAGTGCGGAGGTGCTGTCATAAGTAAGGATGCTGATGCTCCATGGCCCGAGGGCTCCTTTCAAGAGGAGCTCGGCTTGTGGCAACGAGAGTGGTTCTATATCACCGCTCCCAGGAGCGCCAAGTGGGTGGCGCCTCCTGCCTTTCGCTCGGGTCCCCCACCATGGCTAGCGTCATGGGTCAACAAAGGATTAGATTGGGGGTTATCCAAAGATGTGCCCTTGTTGCAGGGCCGCATTAGGGATCTCTTAGAAAGAGACCTCAACCTGGTCAAGGTGACACAGGTCATGCTGATTTGCCGAACACTGCCCGGCAAACATCGCTCCCTTCGTCTGTGGGAGTTTAATCCGGAGGGTCCACGAGCTCTCCAGCATTTTATGGGTGCAACGCCCGTGGAGATGTATAAAATGTTCTTCGGATCACAAGCAATGTGTCCGGATTTGACCGAGGATGCAGGTTTAAGCTGCAATCGCCCGGATACTCAAGTAAGTAACCTTGTGCCCGGACTCGCTATCCGTAAAATTGTCATAAATTCGCCCCTAAAAGAGTTGTCCTTTTAAACAGGAGTGGATAGCGAAGGCAAAGCTGATCAGGTGTCCGGCTCCCCTTCCTGAGACCAGGCCGGATCCCGTGCTAGTCAGGATGTTGAAGATCGTGCCTTTGGAGGGAAGTGAGGGGGGAGGACAAGGAAACTATGGCCTCCTTGAAGGAGGCTGCTCCGAAGGGAAGAACCGACAATTCCTCTCCTAAGGGGAAGAAGAGGGGCGCCTCTGACGACCCGGAGACCATGGCCTCAAAGCGGGGGAAAAAGTCCTTGTCAGAGGGTCCGATGCCGGGGAGATCCTCCGCCGAACTATGCCCTCAAAGGGATCAACCCTCCAGCGAGCCGTAAGTACAGAAATATTTTCCTTTAGAGGGATGAGAGAAATCCTTGCTTTTTATCTGAGAAGATTAACCAAAATTTTACTTTGTAGGTCGGACCTCAGCCCTTCTCAGCAGAGCTCGTCTTCGGGGCATCTTCTTCCGGAGATGATGGAGAGTGGAACGCCTCCACCTGCCGTACCGCCTGGCGAGGCGGGCGACCCTGAGGTGTCGTCGCGGAGGGTTTCTCCGAATCCGGCGGGGGTGGAAGGTAGCCATATGTCCCCCCAAGGTTCTCCGCGTCCAGCCTTCGATGGAGGTCATAGGACGAGTCCGGCGCCGTCCGATGCGCGGTCGGAGGAGCTGATGATTCTGCTGGGGCGAGCTTCTATCTCAGAGGAGCACTGTGCATTGATGGGTACGGTGATTGGAAGGATTTCGTCCGCGGAAAGCGGATTGCATGAGGCCGTCAGAAGTTTGCTGACGGGTTTTGAGGTACGTTTGATAATGTACTTCTTTGTCAGTTGCGCATAAACAAGATGCGCCCTGTGTAGATAGTAGCCCCTGAGACTCTGTGCGTTGTCAAAATTGACGGCGTGCAGAGGATCATAATCCCAGGTCTAAAATGTCGCCTTTGTATACAGGTGGCGAAGTGTCCGGAATCAAGCCGAACTGATGAGTTTGCCAAACTAAAGCGGCAACTTGATGTGGCAGATGCCGACATCGTGCTCGTCAACGAGCGGCTTGATGAGGCTCAAGGTATGCAATTCCTCGGGCGACATTTGGTAAGAGGAGCTTTATGCCAGTATCTTACAATGTGTGTGCTTGACGCAAATGGTGCGGCCGCCATGGAGAGTCTTCGGGCGGAACTTGCCCGAGCTAAGGAACAAGCTAGGAAAAGTGATGCGGCTGCCGAGAAGGCCCTTGAAGAGCTGAGAGCCGAACAGGCTGCTTACTGCCGAAGCAAGAAGGAGATGGCCGTGATGGCCGTGAAGTTAAAAAGTGCTGCTGATCGTTGCAAGTTTCTTGAGAAAGAAGATCGGGCGAGACAGACGGACTTAGAGAAGGCCGTTGCTGATGCCAAGGACACTCGCTCTGCGATGAGGGCTGTGAATGAGGAGTTGCGTCAGGCCGGACAGATTGCGGCTGGAAAGCCCTTTATGCTGCGGAGAAAGTTTTGCGATCCGAAGTTTGCTCCGTTGGACCGGATGTGGAGTGCGTAGGACACCTATCTGGATTTGGCAGCGAGTGCTGCTGATGTGACCGAATACTTTCAAGATCAAGAAGATCGTGAAGTGGAAAGGCTTTTCTGGTCGCAGTTCCAGAATCCAGAGCGTCCACTGGCAGTGGACGATCGTCTGGCTCAATGGGCCAAACTGAATAGATTGTCCAGACTCGCCATGAAGTACGTCATGGGCCATCTGTGGCCGGGGAGATCGGAGCCAAAGAGTTATTTTAGCTTGGTGCAGCAATTCCTTGACGCGGTGCCACGTATCAATGCGATGAAGAGGTCAGCATACATAGAGGGCGCACGGATGGCTCTTGCCCGTGTCAAGACATACTGGGCAGAGTTGGAGACCACCGTTGTTGCGTCCCGAGATTCGGACAAAAGCCGAGTACCCTCCGAGCACTATTTTCAGGAAGTCCTTGAAGGCGCTCGTGTAATAGAGACGCAGTGCTCGAAGGATGCTATGTTCTGATAGCATATGTAATTATAAAGCAATATTTTTATGAATTGTAGTAGCCTTTTATACTTGTGCCTTCAAGTATCTGGAACACCTCCTGTGCGGCCGTTTTAAGATATATATATATATACAAAATCTGAAAGATTGCAGTCGTTGGCTTCAGCCCCCACGCACATAGTGCGGGGGTGCTCGCAGAAGGCGCATTTTCACACTTAATCCAACGTCTTGGTCCTACAAAGGAGGTGATAGCGCAGCGGGCTAGGCAACCGGACTATAATGCTTTAACACTTTCACTTAGCCATAGGAGCTTGACAATGGGACTATTTAGGTAGCCCCTGGTGGCGACTGTGCTCGCCCAAATTCGGGGCGCGTATGTGCCTGGCCGAGAAACGGCCCTTCGTTAATGCGGAGGAATCCTACAGATTCCGGAGAGTCATCGAGTGGTTGACCAGTCTCACGCCATATCATGACAGTCGGTTTTTGGCTTTCTCTACTGGGGTGCTCGCCTGGCTGATAGAGCGGAACGTAAGGCGGCCGAACACAGGAGCCGGGCAACCCAACATTTGACAAAAATCATGACTCGGAGCTAATGCATATAAGGCCAAACTTGCGACGCCGAACACTCCCTAAGGTATTCGGTCTTTATGAGAGCAGGCGAGGTAACGCTCTGAGGTATAAGCCCCTAGTGTCCAGGTATGCGCAAGAATTCTGACGTGGCCACATGCCAAGACGCCAGCCTCCTCCTTGGTCATAGAACCATGGGATGTGTATCAACAAGAGACAGTAAAAAAGGTTTACGAAGGGTCTTAATCTGAAAAGAATCCTTGGAACAGGTCCCTACTGCACGTCTGCGCCTGTGTCTCCGTTGTGCCGTATCCTGGACGGGCGCAGCACGACGTTCATCTGTAAAAAGAGAGCAACTAAGTTGAAAAAGGGGCGTGCCGAACAAAAGTTATATGAAATGAACAAGGTGTAAAGTAAAATATGAAAAATTGAGCTTTATTGTCTCCTATTTTATACGTGTGAAGCCCCTAGTGCAGGGGTATATGGCCACTAAGCCTTTATCAATGATACTTTTGTGCCGGACTCGTCTATCCGTGTCCGTGGTCTTAATGACCTGTTCCGATGTTGTGGCTGGTGAAGCCATTGTATTGTGGGGCTGTTAAAGCGGCCACACAATCCTCCGCTTGGGGGAGGTGTTCTCACTGCTTCCCCTTTAAGGAGATGATGTCGCGTGGACCGGGCATCTTAAGCGTAAGAGATGCATAATGCGGTATTGCGTTAAAGCGGGCGAAAGCTTCGCGTCCCAGTAGTGCTTGATAGCGACTTGAGAATGGGACGATGTGGAAAGTCAGCTTTTCGCGACGGAAGTTATCGTCAGAGCCGAAAATAACCTCGAGACGGAGAAAACCCATGCAATGGGTGTCCGCACCTGGCATTACTCCTTGAAAGGAGGTTTTGCTATGGCGAATTCTTTTTGGGTCGATCCCCATGTGGCGGATTGAGTCCTGATATATCAGGTTGAGTCCGCTGCCACCGTCCATAAGGACATTTGAAAACTGGAGTCCGCCAATTATTGGATCGAGTACCAGGGCAGTCCAGCCTGGGTTCCTGACACTTCTAGAATAATCCAGATGATCGAAGATGATTGGTTTTGACAACCAGTGGCGGGATTCCAGTGGGATAGGCCGTTGGGCGCGTACCTTTATGGGCGCCGCACGTTTTGTTATGTGGAGTAAGTTTACTGTTTTTACTTCTTGTGGGAAATTCTTTTGTTTCCTGGTACTCTGCTTTTGGGGTTCGTCCTCGTCTTCGCTTGGTGTGTCGAGCCCCTTGTGTTCGGCGTTGAGTCTGTCGGATTGTTTGAAAACCCAACAATCTCTGTGGGTATGGTTAGCAGGCTTTCCGAGAGTGCTGTGTATTTGACATATCCTATCCAAGATTTTGTTTAGGTTGGATAGGTCGTCCCTATTATCTTCGAGGGGCGGCTTTTTCTGATTCTGTCGTGAGCTTTTGAATCCGGCGTTGACTGCCGTGCTCTTCGGACTTTTTTCCTTAGTCCGGCGACGGTCCTTATTGCGTCGCGGTTTTCCGTTTCCATCCCTAGTTTCGGATGTACTTGGGTCACTGGTGCTGCATCTTGCCAACCAGCTGTCCTCTCCTGCGCAAAAGCGGGTCATGAGGATTGTTAGTGCAGCCATTGTTCTTGGCTTTTCTTGGCCGAGGTGTCTGGCGAGCCATTCGTCTCGGACATTATGCCTAAAAGCCGCTAAGGCTTCAGCGTCCGGACAGTCGACTATCTAATACTTTTTAGTAAGAAATCTATTCCAGAATTGCCGAGCTGACTCTCCGGGCTGTTGAGTTATGTGACTAAGATCGTCTACATCCGGAGGGCGGACATAGGTCCCTTGAAAATTTGCTCGGAAAGCGTCCTCGAGCTCTTCCCAACTTTCGATTGTGTTTTCAGGAAGGCTTTTGAGCCAATGCCGGGCTGGCCCTTTAAGCTTGAGGGGTAAGTATTTTATGGCGTGGAGGTCATCTCCTCTAGCCATATGTATGTGGAGGATATAATCCTCGATCCAGACTCCAGGGTCTGTTGTTCCATCATATGCATCTATGTTTACGGGTTTGAATCCCGCTGGAAATTCATAATCCAGGACCTCATCGGTGAAACATAGGGGGTGTGCGGCACCCCTGTATTTGGGTGTGCCGGATTCTGATAATGGCTTTACTGCATTGCTTACAAGACCTTTCTTTCTTGGCCCGTAAATGGACCTGGCTGGGCCATGATGCGAATCCTTAAGTGGGTCGCATGCTGGCTTAAGTGCGGCGCTGCTTGCCGCTTTATGCTGGCCATGGGGTCGTCTATCCGACCGTGTGGCTTTCTCACTTTTGGAATGCGAGGGCTCTAAGGCCTCCTTGTCGAATTCAGGCAGTAGCTTTCTCTTTGGATAGCTTTTAGTGCGGCAACTGTCGCCGTATTTGTCTGCGGTATTGATTACTTTACTCCATCTGATCCTGAGTGCATCTTCCACAGTTTTTAGCTTCCGCTTCTGCTTTTTTAGGCTGCGTGCGGTTGCAACGAGCCGTTTGTGGAGGTTCTTCTACTTCGTGGGCTTGTCCGACATAGGGTCGTCCGGAATGCCATTTTCGCCGGGGGAGGGATGTTCGGTTTCTCTATCTGGGTTGTCCTGTTGGGACGGTTTCTCTAAGGCATGCTCGTCGTCTACCGGCTCATCTTGCTCTATGGCTGGGTCTTTGTCAAGGTGGGGCTTGGGTCGGTGTTTACGCCGACGCTTTGATTGTTTTTCGAGAGATCGATCCCTCTTTCCATCCCCGTTTTCCTCGTTGTTGCTTCCTTTAGGGGTATCCACCATGTACACATCATGAGATGAGGTGGCTGTCCAATGCCCTATAGGCGTTGGTTCTTGGTTGTCTCCTGCATCGTCGTCCATACCGTCGATGTCTTCGGAGTCGAAGTCGAGCATGTCGGTTAAGTCGTCAACAGTGGCTACGAAGTGGGTGGTGGGTGGGTTTTGAATTTCTTCATCATCCGAATCCCATCCTTGCTGACCGTAGTCCGGCCAGGGCTCTCCTGATAAAGAGAGAGACTTTAGCGAATTCAGGATGTCGCCGAAGGGCGAGTGCTAAAAGATGTCTGCGACGGTGAACTCCATTATCAGTGCCCAATCGGATTCGATCGGCAGGGGCGCGGGGGGCTCGGAGTTCGGGAAGGAATCCGGCTCCTCGGAGTCACGGGCCATGCGGAGTGCGGGGCTGGAGTTCGGCTCGATCGCCTCTAAGATCGCAGCCCCTGAGGCAGCGTCCAACCACTGATCCTCGATCGGTGCAGTAGGCTCCAAATCAATGGTCGGAACCGATGTGTGTGCGACCTCCAAGGCGCTGTTCAGCGGCAGAGCTATATCATGCCCATCGAGACAGTGTGGCGCGCTTGGCTGTGGCTCGAATCTGTCGAAGACCAAGTCCCTGCGGATGTCAGCCGTGTAGTTTAGGCTTCCAAACCTGACCTGGTGACCAGGGGCATAGCTTTCGATCTTCTCAAGGTGGCCAAGCGACTTGGCCCGTAGTGCGAAGCCGCCGAAGACGAAGATCTGTCTGGGGAGAAAAGTCTCACCCTGGACTGCATCATTGTTGATGATGGAAGGAGCCATCGGGCCTAAAGGCGACGACACAGAGGAACCCTTAATGAAAGCACCAATGTCGGTGTCAAAACCGGCGGATCTCGGGTAGGGGGTCCCGAACTGTGCGTCTAGGCCGGATGGTAACATGAGGCAAGGAACACGATGTTTTACCCAGGTTCAGGCCCTCTCGATGGAGGTAAAACCCTACGTCCTGCTTGATTAATATTGATGATATGGGTAGTACAAGAGTAGATCTACCACGAGATCAAGGAGGCTAAACCCTAGAAGCTAGCCTATGGTATGATTGTTGTATGATGAAGTTGTCCTACGGACTAAAACCCTCCGGTTTATATAGACACCGGAGTGGGTTAGGGTTACACAAAGTCGGTTACAATGGTAGGAGATCTTGAATATCCGCATCGCCAAGCTTGCCTTCCAGGCCAAGGAAAGTCCCATCCGGACACGGGACGAAGTCTTCAATCTTGTATCTTCATAGTCCTGGAGTCCGGCTAAAGGTATAGTCCGGCTACCCGAACACCCCCTAATCTAGGACTCCCTCACACTTTTTTTTATTTGGGCTTCTTTGGCCTCTTTTGTTTATTTTCGTCCGGAGTCTCATCCCGACTTGTGGGGGAATCATAGTCTCCATCATCCTTTCCTCACTAGGACAATGCTCTAATAATGATAATCATCACACTTTTATTTTTCTTACAACTCAACAATTACAACTCGATACTTAGAACAAAATATGACTCTATATGAATGCCTCCGGTGGTGTACCGGGATGTGCAATGACTCATGAGTGACATGTATGAAAGAATTATGAACGGTGGCTTTGCCACAAATACGATGTCAACTACATGATCATGCTAAGCAATATGACAATGATGGAGCGTGTCATAATAAACGGAACAGTGGAAAGTTGCATGGCAATATATCTCGGAATGGCTATGGAAATGCCATAATAGGTAGGTATGGTGGCTGTTTTGAGGAAGGTATGTGGTGGGTGTATGATACCGGCGAAAGTTGCGCGGTACTAGAGAGGCTAGCAATGGTGGAAGGGTGAGAGTGCGTATAATCCATGGACTCAACATTAGTCAAAAAGAACTCACATACTTATTGCAAAAATCTATTAGTTATCGAAACAAAGTACTATGCGCATGCTCCTAGGGGGATAGATTGGTAGGAAAAGACCATCGCTCGTCCCCGACCGACACTCATAAGGAGGACAATCAATAAATAAATCATGCTCCGACTTCATCACATAACGGTTCACCATACGTGCATGCTATGGGAATCACAAACTTCAACACAAGTATTTCTCAAATTCACAACTACTCAACTAGCATGACTCTAATATCACCATCTCCATATATCAAAACAATCATCAAGCATCAAACTTCTCTTAGTATTCGACACACTCATAAGAGAATTTTATTATTCTTGGATACCTAGCATATTAGGATTTTAAGAAAATTACCATGCTATTTAAGACTCTAAAAATAATATAAGTCAAGCATGAGAGTTCATCTATTTCTTCAAAATAAAACTACCACCATGCTCTAAAAGATATAAGTGAAGCACTAGAGCCAAAGACAAACTACTCCGAAAGATATAAGTGAAGATCAATGAGTAGTCGAATAATTATGCAACTATGTGAAGACTCTCTAACATTTTAAGAATTTCAGATCTTGATACTTTATTCAAACAGAAAGCAAGCCTAACAAAATAAATTGATGCTCCAAGCAAAACACATATCATGTGGCGAATAAAAACATAGCTCCAAGTAAAGTTACCGATGAACGAAGACGAAAGAGGGGATGCCACCCGGCATCCCCAAGCTTAGACGCTTGGTTATCCTTGAATATTACCTTGGGGTGACTTGGGCATCCCCAATCTTAGGCTCTTGCCACTCCTTATTCCATAGTCCATCGAATCCTTACCCAAAACTTGAAAACTTCACAACACAAAACTTAACAGAAAACTCGTAAGCACCGTTAGTATAAGAAAATAAATCACAACTTCAAGGTACTGTAATGAACTCATTCTTTATTTATATTGGTGTTAAACCTACTGTATTCCAACTTCTCTATGGTTTATAAACTATTGTACTAGCCATAGATACATCAAAATAAGCAAACAACAAACGAAAAACAGAATCTGTCAAAAACAGAACAGTCTGTAGTAATCTGGATCAAACATATACTTATGGAACTCAGAAAATTATCAAATAAATTTCTGGACCTGAGGAATTTATATATTAATCATCTTCAAAAAGAATTAACTAAATATCGCTCTCCAAATAAAAATGGCATCAGTTCTCGTGAGTGCTAAAGTTTCTGTTTTTGACAGTATGATCAACAAAACTTTCCCCGAGTCTTCCCAAAGGTTCTACTTGGCACAAACACTAATTAAACACATATAAACAGAGACTATATGAATTATTTATTACTAAACAGGAACAAAAAGCAAGGAACAAAAATAAGAATTGAAACATAAAGAGAGCATCATGAAGAATATGACTAGCACATTTAAGTCTAACCCACTTCCTATGCATAGGGATTTTGTGAGCAAACAACTTATGGGAACAGGAATCAACTTGCATAGGAAGGTAAACCAAGCATAACTTCAAAACTTTAAGCACATAGAGAGGAAACTTGATATTATTGCAATTCCTACAAGCATATGTTCCTCCCTCATAATAATTTTCAGTAACATCATGAATGAATTCAAAAATATAACCATCACATAAAGCATTCTTTTCATGAGCTACAAGCATAGAAAATTTACTACTCTCCACATAGGCAAAATTCTTCTCATTCGGAATAGTGGGAGTATCATAGGAAACTCGAATACTATAAATTGTTTCCACATTAAAAGAGTAATGTTCAGAGAAGGGGTAATCATAATCAAGACAAGTTTTATAAATATAATCATTAATTTTTATAGAATATGTATAATCACAATAATTTTCTCTAGATCAAAGCCAAGAAGTTTGTAACGGGCAAATTCTGGAAGATGATTACTTATACGTTTCATTTCTCCATAACCCATAAGCAAACTAAGTTCATTATAATGTGCAAGGGAAATCAAGTCATCACAATTTTTGGACACGATTAGATCATGGAACAATTTTCATCGGATAGCTAAATGACCACTTTCATTGCAAAGTCCACAAGTACGGCCAAGAAAATTTAAATTTTCAGCACAATCATCTAGCCTTTCTTGCAACAATTTAGTTTCTAAGTACTTATGCCTCATGCAATATCTATCTTCCCTATTTGGTGTGTACTTACAAACCCAATGCACTCCACAAAAATTGACATGTTTATAGGAGACATTTTCATCATAACTAGTGCAATCATCATTAGTATCATGGATATTCAAGTATTCGTACTAACAACATTGCAATCATGCTCATCATTCAAAGATTTAGTGCCAAACATTTTATAGATTTCTTCTTCTAGCACTTGAGCACAATTATCCTTTCCATCATACTCATGAAAGATATTAAAAAGATGAAGCGTATGAGAGAAACTCAATTCCATATTTTTGTAATTTTCTTTTATAAACTAAACTAGTGATAAAACAAGAAACCAAAAGACTCGATTGCAAGATCTAAAGATATACCTTCAAGCAATCACCTCCCCGGCAACAGCGCCAGAAAAGAGCTTGATGTCTACTACACAACCTTCTTCTTGTAGACGTTGTTGGGCCTCCAAGTGCAAAGGATTGTAGGACAGTATCAAATTTCCCTCAAGTGGCTGACCTAAGGTTTATCAATCCGTAGGAGGCGTAGGATGAAGATGGTCTCTCTCAAGCAACCCTGCAACCAAATAACAAAGAGTCTCTTGTGTCCGCAACACACCCAATACAATGGTAAATTGTATAGGTGCACTAGTTCGGCGAAGAGATGGTGAAACAAGTGGTATATGGATAGTAGATAAAGGTATTTGTAATCTGAAATAATAATAAAAACAACAAGGTAACTAATGGTAAAAGTGAGCGTAAACGGTATTGCAATGCTAGGAAACAAGGCCTAGGGTTCATACTTTCGCTAGTGTAAGTTCCCTCAACAATACTAACATAATTGGATCACATAACTATCACTCAACATGCAACAAAGAGTCACACCAAAGTCACTAATAGCGGAGAACGAATGAAGAGATTATGGTAGGGTACGAATCCACCTCAAAGTTATTGTTTCCAATCAATCCATTGGGCTATTCCTATAAGTGTCACAAACAACCCTAGAGTTCGTACTAGAATAACACCTTAAGACACAAATCAACCAAAACCCTAATGTCACCAAGATACTCCAATGTCACCTCAAGTATCCGTGGGTATGATTATACAATATGCGTCACACAATCTCAGATTCATCTATTCAACCAACACAAAGGACCTCAAAGAGTGCCCAAAGTTCCTACCAGAGAATCATGACGAAAACGTGTGCCAACCCCTATGCATAGGTTCCCGATGTCACGAAACCCGCAAGTTGATCACCAAGACATACATCAAGTGTTCTCAAGTCTTTAAAGACTCAATCCGATAAGATAACTCCAAAGGGGAAACTCAATCCATTACAAGAGAGAAGAGGGGGGAGAAACATAGGATCCAACTATAATAGCAAAGCTCGCGATAGATCAAGATCGTGCCAAATCAAGAACACGAGAGAGAGAGAGAGAGAGAGATCAAACACATAGCTACTGGTACATACCCTCAGCCTCGAGGGAGAACTACTCCCTCTAGTCATGGAGAGCACCGGGATGATGAAGATGGCCACCGGAGAAGGATTGCCCCCTCCGGCAGGGTGCCGGAACGGGTCTAGATTGGTTTTTGGTGGCTACGGAGGCTTCTGGTGGCGGAACTCCCGATCTAATCTCCGTTCTGGAAGTTTTTGGGTACGACGATATATATGGGTGCAGGAAGTACGTCGGAGGAGCCACGGGGGCCCCACGAGGCAGGGGGCGCGCCCTAGGGGGGTGGGCGCGCCCCCACCCTCAAGGGCAGCTCCCGTATCTTCTGACGTGAGGTCCAAGTCCATCAGGTGTGTTTCCTTTCAAAAATAACTTCTCCAGTTGATTCCGTTCCGTTTCGACTCCGTCTGATATTCCTTTTCTTCAAAACACTGAAATAGGCATAAAACAACAAATTTGGGTTGGGCCTCCGGTTAATAGGTTAGTCCCAAAAATAATATAAAAGTGGATAATAAAGCCCAATATTGCCCAAAACAGTAGATAACATAGCATGGAGCAATCAAAAATTATAGATATGTTGGAGACGTATCAATACGTTGTTCCCTTTGTCATCGGTATGTTACTTGCCCGAGATTCGATCGTCGGTATCTCAATACCTAGTTCAATCTCGTTACCGACAAGTCTCTTTACTTGTTCTGTAATACATCATCCCGCAACTAACTCATTAGTTGCAATGCTTGCAAGGCTTAAGTGATGTGCATTATCGAGAGGGCCCAGAGATACCTCTCCGACAATCGGAGTGACAAATCATAATCTCGAAATACGCCAACCCAACAAGTACCTTTGGAGACACCTGTAGAGCACCTTTATAATCACCCAGTTACGTTGTGATGTTTGGTAGCACACAAAGTGTTCCTCCGGTAAACGGGAGTTGCATAATCTCATAGTCATAGGAACATGTATAAGTCATGAAGAAAGCAATATCAACATACTAAATGATCGGGTGCTAAGCTAACGGAATGGGTCATGTCAATAACATCATTCTCCTAATGATGTGACCCTGTTAATCAAATGACAACTCATGTCTATGGTTAGGAAACATAACCATCTTTGATCAACGAGCTAGTCAAGTAGAGGCATACTAGTGACAATCTGTTTGTCTATGTATTCACACATGTATTATGTTTCCGGTTAATACAATTCTAGCATGAATAATAAACATTTGTCATGATATAAGGAAATAAATAATAACTTTATTATTGCCTCTAGGGCATATTTCCTTCAGTCTACAACTTGCACTAGAGTCAATAATCTAGATTACACAGTAATGATTCTGACACCCATGGAGCCTTGGTGCTGATCATGTTTTGCTCGTGGAAGAGGCTTAGTCAACGGGTCCGCAACATTCAGATCCGTATGTATCTTGCAAATTTCTATGTCTCCCACCTGGACTAAATCTCGGATGGAATTGAAGCGTCTCTTGATGTGCTTGGTTCTCTTGTGAAATCTGGATTCCTTCGCCAAGGCAATTGCACCAATATTGTCACAAAAGATTTTCATTGGACCCGGTGCACTAGGTATGACACCTAGATCGGATATGAACTCCTTCATCCAGACTCCTTCATTTGCTGCTTCCGAAGCAGCTATGTACTCCACTTCACATGTAGATCCCGCCACAATGCTTTGTTTAGTACTGCACCAACTGACAGCTCCACCGTTCAATGTAAACATGTATCCGGTTTGCGATTTAGAATCGTCCGGATCAGTGTCAAAGCTTGCATCAACGTAACCGTTTACGATGAGCTCTTTGTCACCTCCATATACAAGAAACATATCCTTAGTCCTTTTCAGGTATTTCAGGATGTTCTTGACCGCTGTCCAGTGATCCACTCCTGGATTACTTTGGTACCTCCCTGCTAGACTTATAGCAAGGCACACATCAGGTCTGGTACACAACATTGCATACATGATAGAGCCTATGGCTGAAGCATAGGGAACATCTTTCATTTTCTCTCTATCTTCTACAGTGGTCGGGCATTGAGTCCTACTCAACTTCACACCTTGTAACACAGGCAAGAACCCTTTCTTTGCTTGATCCATTTTGAACTTTTTCAAAACTTTGTCAAGGTATGTGCTTTGTGAAAGTCCAATTAAGCGTCTTGATCTATCTCTATAGATCTTGATGCCCAATATATAAGCAGCTTCACCGAGGTCTTTCATTGAGAAACTCTTATTCAAGTATCCCTTTATGCTATCCAGAAATTCTATATCATTTCCAATCAACAATATGTCATCCACATATAATATTAGAAATGCTACAAAGCTCCCACTCACTTTCTTGTAAATACAGGCTTCTCCAAAAGTCTGTATAAAACCAAATACTTTGATCACACTATCAAAGCGTTTATTCCAACTCTGAGAGGCTTGCACCAGTCCATAAATGGATCACTGGAGCTTCCACACTTTGTTAGCTCCCTTTGGATCGACAAAACCTTCTGGTTGCATCATATACAACTCTTCTTCCAGAAATCCATTTAGGAGTGCAGTTTTGACATCCATTTGCCAAATTTCTTAATCATAAAATGCGGCAATTGCTAACATGATTCGGACAGACTTAAGCATAGCTACGGGTGAGAAAGTCTCATCGTAGTCAATCCCTTGAACTTGTCGAAAACCTTTCGCAACAAGTTGAGCTTTGTAGATAGTAACATTACCGTCAGCGTCAGTCTTTTTCTTGAAGATCCATTTATTCTCAATTGCTTGCCGATCATCGGGCAAGTCAACCAAAGTCCACACTTTGTTCTCATACATGGATCCCATCTCAGATTTCATGGCTTCAAGCCATTTTGTGGAATCCAGGCTCACCATCGCTTCTTCATAGTTCGTAGGTTCATCATGATCTAGTAGCATGACTTCCAGAGCAGGATTACTGTACCACTCTGGTGCGGATCTTACTCTGTTTGATCTACGAGATTCAGTAGTAACTTGATCTAAAGTTTCATGATCATCATCATTGACTTCCTCACTAATTGGTGTAGGCGTCACAGATATTGGTTTCTGTGATGAACTACTTTCCAATAGAGGAGCAGGTATAGTTACCTCATCAAGTTCCACTTTCCTCACACTCACTTCTTTCAAGAGAAACTCCTTCTAGAAAGGATCCATTCTTAGCAACGAATGTCTTGCCTTCGGATCTGTGATAGAAGGTGTACCCAACAGTTTCCTTTGGGTATCCTATGAAGACACATTTCTCCGATTTGGGTTCGAGCTTATCAGGTTGAAGCTTTTTCACATAAGCATCGCAGCCCCAAACTTTTAGAAACGACAACTTTGGTTTGTTGCCAAACCACAGTTCATAAGGCATCGTCTCAACGGATTTCGATGGTGCCCTATTTAACATGAATGCGGCCGTCTCTAAAGCATATCCCCAAAATGATAGCGGTAAATATGTAAGAGACATCATAGATCATACCATATCTAGTAAAGTACGATTACGACATTCGGACACACCATTACGCTGTGGTGTTCTAGGTGGCGTGAGTTGCGAAACTATTCCAAATTGTTTCAAATGTAGACCAAACTCGTAACTCAAATATTCTCCTCCACGATCAGATCGTAGAAACTTTATTTTCTTGTTACGATGATTTTCAACTTCACTCTGAAATTCTTTGAACTTTTCAAATGTTTCAGACTTATGCTTCATCAAGTAGATATACCCATATGTGCTTAAATCATCTGTGAAGGTGAGAAAATAACGATATCTGTCACGAGCCTCAACATTCATCAGACCACATACATCATTATGTATGATTTCCAACAAATCTGTTGCTCTCTCCATAGTTCTGGAGAACGGCATTTTAGTCATCTTGCCCATGAGGCACGGTTCGCAAGTACCAAGTGATTCATAATCAAGTGGTTCCAAAAGTCCATCAGTATGGAGTTTCTTCATGCGCTTTACACCGATATGACCTAAACGGCAGTGCCACAAATAAGTTGCACTATCATTATCAACTCTGCATCTTTTGGCTTCAACAGTATGAATATGTGTATCACTACTATCGAGATTCATCAAAAATAGACCACTCTTCAAGGGTGCATGACCATAAAAGATATTACTCATATAAATAGAACAACCATTATTCTCTGATTTAAATGAATAGCCGTCTTGCATCAAACAAGATCCAGATGTAATGTTCATGCTCAACACTGGCACCAAATAACAATCATTTAGGTCTAATACTAATCTGGAAGGTAGATGTAGAGGTAGCGTGCCGACCGCGATCACATTGACTTTGGAACCATTTCCCACGTGAATCGTCACCTCGTCCTTTGCCAGTGTTCACTCAATCCGTAGTCCCTGTTTCGAGTTGCAAATATTAGCAATAGAACCAGTATCAAATACCTAGGTGCTACTGCGAGCTCTAGTAAGGTACACATCAATAACATGTATATCACATATACATTTGTTCACCTTGCCATCCTTCTTATCCGCCAAATACTTGGGGCAGTTCCGCTTCCAGTGACCAGTCTGCTTGAAGTAGAAGCACTCAATCTCAGGCTTAGGTCCAGACTTGGGTTTCTTCTCCTGAGCAGCAACTTGCTTGTTGTTCTTTTTGAAGTTCCCCTTCTTCTTCCCTTTGCCCTTCTTGAAACTGGTGGTCTTACTGACCATCAACACTTGATGCTCCTTCTTGATTTCTACCTCCGCAGCTTTTAGCATTGCGAAGAGCTCGGGAATTGTCTTATCCATCCCTTGCATATTATAGTTCATCACGAAGCTCTTGTAGCTTGGTGGAAGTGATTGGAGAATTCTGTCAATGACGCTATCATCCGGAAGATTAACTCCCAGTTGGATCAAGTGATTGCAGTACCTAGACATCTTGAGTATATGCTCACTGACAAAACTATTTTCCTCCATCTTGCAGCTATAGAACTTATTGGAGACTTCGTATCTCTCAATCCGGGCATTCTTTTGAAATATTAACTTCGACTCCTGGAACATCTCATATGCTCCATGACATTCAAAACATCGTTGAAGTCCCCGTTCTAAGCCGTAAAGCATGGCACACTAAACTATCAAGTAGTCATCAACACGTGACTGCCAGGCATTCACAATGTCTACAGTTGCTGGCACAGGTGGTACACCTAGCGGTGCTTCCAGGACGTAATTCTTTTGAGCAGCAATGAGGATAATTCTCAAGTTACGGACCCAGTCTGTGTAATTGCTACCATCATCTTTCAACTTGGCTTTCTCAAGGAACGCATTAAAATTCAACGGAACAACAGCACGGGCCATCTATCTACAATCAACATAGACAAGAAAGATACTATCAGGTACTAAGTTCATGATAAATTTAAGTTCAATTAATCATATTACTTAAGAACTCCCACTTAGAAAGACATCCCTCTAATCTTCCAAGTGATCACGTGATCCAAATCAACTAAATCATAACCAATCATCACATGAAATGGAGTAGTTTTCAATGGTGAACATCACTATGTTGATCATATCTACTATATGATTCACGCTCGACCTTTCGGTCTCAGTGTTCTGAGGCCATATCTGCATATGCTAGGCTCGTCAAGTTTAACCCGAGTATTCTGCGTGTGCAAAACTGGCTTGCACTTGTTGTAGATGGACGTAGAGCTTATCACACCCGATCATCACGTGGTGTCTGGGCACGACGAACTTTGGCAACGTTGCATACTCAGGGAGAACACTATTATCTTGAAATTTAGTGAGAGATCATCTTATAATACTACCGTCAGTCAAAGCAAGATAAGATGCATAAAAGATAAACATCACATGCAATCAATATAAGTGATATGATATGGCCATCATCATCTTGTGCTTGTGATCTCCATCTCCGAAGCACCGTCATGATCACCATCGTCACCGGCGCGACACCTTGATCTCCATCGTAGCATCATTGTCGTCTCGCCAAACTTATGCTTCCACGACTATCGCTACCGCTTAGTGATAAACTAAAGCATTACAGGGTGATTGCATTGCATACAATAAAGCGACAACCATATGGCTCTTGCCAGTTGCTGATAACTCGGTTATAAAACATGATCATCTCATACAATAAAATTTAGCATCATGTCTTGACCATATCACATCACAACATGCCCTGCAAAAACAAGTTAGACGTCCTCTACTTTGTTGTTGCAAGTTTTACATGGCAGCTATGGGCTTAGCAAGAACTGTTCTTACCTACGCATCAAAACCACAATGATAGTTTGTCAAGTTGGTGCTGTTTTAACCTTCGCAAGGACCGGGCGTAGCCACACTTGGTTCAACTAAAGTTGGAGAAACTGACACCCGCCAGCCACCTTTGTGCAAAGCACGTCGGTAGAACCAGTCTCACGTAAGCGTACGCGTAATGTCGGTTCGGGCCTTCTCTTTTTTATGGCCTCTTTTTTTCTTTTTATTTATTTGGGCTTCTTTGGCCTCTTTTATTTATTTTCGTCCGGAGTCTCATCCCAACTTGTGGGGGAATCATAGTCTCCATCATCCTTTCCTCACTGGGACAATGCTCTAATAATGATAATCATCACACTTTTATTTTTCTTACAACTCAACAATTACAACTCGATACTTAGAACAAAATATGACTATATATGAATGCCTCCGGCGGTGTACCGGGATGTGCAATGACTCATGAGTAACATGTATGAAAGAATTATGAACGGTGGCTTTGCCACAAATATGATGTCAACTACATAATCATGCTAAGCAATATGACAATGATGGAGCGTGCCATAATAAACGGAACGGTGGAAAGTTGCATGGCAATATATCTCGGAATGGCTATGGAAATGCCATAATAGGTAGGTATGGTGGCTATTTTGAGGAAGGTATATGGTGGGTTGATACCGGCGAAAGTTGCGGGGTACTAGAGAGGCTAGCAATGGTGGAAGGGTGAGAGTGCGTATAATCCATGGACTCAACATTAGTCAAAAAGAACTCACATACTTATTGCAAAAATCTATTAGTTATCAAAACAAAGTACTACGCGCATGCTCCTAGGGGGATAGATTGGTAGGAAAAGACCATCGCTCGTCCCCGGCCGCCACTCATAAGGAGGACAATCAATAAATAAATCATGCTCCGACTTCATCACATAACGGTTAACCATACATGCATGCTACGGGAATCACAAACTTCCACACAAGTATTTCTCAAATTCACAACTACTCAACTAGCATGACTCTAATATCACCATCTCCATATCTCAAAACAATCATCAAGCATCAAACTTCTCTTAGTATTCAACACACTCATAAGAGAATTTTATTATTCTTGGATACCTAGCATATTAGGATCTTAAGCAAATTACCATGATATTTAAGACTCTCAAAATAATATAAGTGAAGCATGAGAGTTCATCTATTTATGCAAAATAAAACTACCACCATGCTCTAAAAGATATAAATGAAGCACTAGAGCCAAAGACAAACTACTCCGAAAGATATAAGTGAAGATCAATGAGTAGTCGAATAATTACGCAACTATGTGAAGACTCTCTAACATTTTAAGAATTTCAGATCTTGATACTTTATTCAAACAGCAAGCAAAGCCTAACAAAATAAATTGACGCTCCAAGCAAAACACATATCATGTGGCGAATAAAAATATAGCTCCAAGTAAAGTTACCGATGAACGAAGACGAAAGAGGGGATGCCACCCGGGCATCCCCAAGCTTAGTTGCTTGGTTATCCTTGAATATTACCTTGGGGTGCCTTGAATATTACCTTGGGGTGCCTTGAGCCTCCCCAAGCTTAGGCTCTTGCCACTCCTTATTCCATAATCCATCGAATCCTTACCCAAAACTTGAAAACTTCACAACACAAAACTTAACAGAAAACTCGTAAGCCCTGTTAGTATAAGAAAATAAATCACCACTTCAAGGTACTGTAATGAACTCGTTATTTATTTATATTGGTGTTAAACCTACTGTATTCCAACTTCTCTATGGTTTATAAAATATTTTACTAGTCATAGATTCATCAAAATAAGCAAACAACACACGAAAAACAGAATCTGTCAAAAACAGAACAGTCTGTAGTAATCTGGATCAAATATATACTTATGGAACTCAGAAAATTCTCAAATAACTTGCTGGACCTGAGGAATTTATCTATTAATCATCTTAAAAAATAATTAAGTAAATAGAACTCTCCAAATAAAAATGGCATCAGTTCTCGTCAGTGCTAAAGTTTCTGTTTTTGACAGTATGATCAACAAAACTTTCCCCGAGTCTTCCCAGAGGTTCTACTTGGCACAAACACTAATTAAACACATAAAAACACATATAAACAGAGCCTAGATGAATTATTTATTAATAAACAGGAACAAAAAGCAAGGAACAAAAATAAAGTTGGGTTGCCTCCCAACAAGCGCCATCGTTTAACGCCCCTAGCTAGGCATGATGATTTCAACGATGCTCATATAAAAGATAAGAATTGAAACATAAAGAGAGCATCATGAAGAATATGACTAGCACATTTAAGTCTAACCCACTTCCTATGCATAGGGATTTTGTGAGCAAACAACTTATGGGAACAGGAATCAACTTGCATAGGAAGGTAAAACAAGCATAACTTCAAACCTTTAAGCACATAGAGAGGAAACTTGATATTATTGCAATTCCTACAAGCATATGTTCCTCGCTCATAATGATTTTCAGTAAAATAATGAATGAATTCAACAATATAACCATCACATAAAGCATTCTTTTCATGATCTACAAGCATAGAAAATTTACTACTCTCCACATAGGCAAAATTCTTCTCATTCGGAATAGTGGGAGTATCATAGGAAACTCGAATACTATAAATTGTTCCACATTAAAAGAGTAATGTTCAGAGAAGGGGTAATCATAATCATGACAAGTTTTATAAATATAATCATTACTTTTTATAGCATTGTAAGTGCATCTAGTGCCACCCCTAGTTGGTTTTGGAGTATTGACGACAAACCTAGTTGAGTGACTAATGTGTTTGTGAGAATTGCAGGATAACACAGGTAGAAGTCCCTCATTGATTCGGTTTTCCTACCAGAGATGACCCCTAAAAATGTATGAAGACATTGAAGTCAGAGGTGGTATGTGAAGACATTCACATTGAAGACTATGATAAGAGAAGACATCGCGTGAAGACTATGGAGCGCGAAGACTTAGCAGTTTCGTCGTTTTGTGTTTTTCCTTGTTGAGTCATAGGAACCATCGTACTGTTAAGTGGGGTCCAAGAGAACCAGTCAGAATGACTGAAGTGATGCTTAACCAAAATCCTATGTCTTCGAGTGAAGACTATGAGAGCAAATCTTGTCCAAAGTTGGATAAGTCAGCTTTGCTTGTAGCCCAAGTAAAGTTGCCATGTGTGTTTGAAATCTGACCGTTGGAACACGTGTCAGTTCCTTAGTGACCCAGGGTCATTTCAGACAAATCAGCTCGGGTTGCCTAGTGGCTATAAATAGCCCACCCCCTACAACCATAAACGGTTGGCTTATCAGAGTTAGAGTACGGCTTTTGTCGTTTGAGAGCAACCCACCTCGAAGCCTTTGAGAGAGAATTCCTTGCGTGGATAAAGCCCTAAAAACCCACAGCCAAAGAGTGTTAGGCATCACTTAAGTCTTCCTGTCTGTGTGATTTGAAGACTTATTACACTTGAGGACTGTGAATCCTCCATCCGGTTAGGCATCGCGTTCTGAGCATCCAAGAGTCATTGTGGATCGCCGGTGAACGAAGTCTGTGAAGGTTTGGAAGTCTACCTTGAAGACTTACCAGAGTGATTGGGTGAGGACTGGGTGTCCTTAGCTCAAGGGGAATAAGGTGAAGACGAGGTCTTCTGAGTTGAATCTCAGCCTCCCTAACCAGACGTACAGTTGTCACAGCAACTGGAACTGGTCCAACAAATCATTGTCTTCAATGAGTCACTGGTTTCATCCTTCCCTTCCCTTTACTTACTGTTGGTCCTTGCGAAGTCATTGTATGATTGCATTATCTTTTGTCTTCACTGAGTGACTGCTTGTTCTGATTGGCTTCACAATATCTTCCTACATGATACTTACTGCCTAGCTGCTATTAGTCATTGTGCTTTCACTTTATTGAATACTTGACTATGGTTTGCCTAGTGTAGTCTACATTCCGCTGCATGGTAATAGGTTTATTTCTATCGTTTGTCTTCGAAACTTCCACGTTTTGATGACTTTCATAAAAATCGCCTATTCACCCCCCTCTAGTCGATCACTAGCACTTTCAATTGGTATCAGAGCAAGGTACTCCCTTGTTCTGTGTGATTCGGTTTAACCACCTGGAGTTTTTAGCTATGTCGACTACAGGGATAATTAAAGTCTCCGCTGCATGCCCCGTCTTTGATGGAACTGAATATTCCTACTGGAAGAATAAGATGCGCATGCATCTTGAAGCCATTGATGTCGACCTATGGTATGTCGTCAAGAATGGCGTTCCCAAGGCTGGTGAAGGTGTCACCGTTGCTGATGTCAAGAAGTCCGTTCAACTGGACTCCACTGCCAAGAACATCATATGTGGTCATCTGGCCAAAGGACAGTATGGCCGCGTGAGTGCTTTGGAAACATCTAAGCTAGTCTGGCACTGGCTCTCCAAGGTCAATGAAGGCGTCTCAACCCAGAGAGATCAGAGAATCAGTGTCCTTCGCAACCTCTTCAACCGCTTCAAGAGAAATGACAATGAGAATGTCCAGCTCACGTTTGATCGACTCACTGACATCACAAATGAGCTTCAAGCTCTCGGCGCCACTGAGATCACCAAGCATGAAGTCGTCAAGACACTCCTGAGATCACTTGACAGCTTGTTTGACACCCTAGCCCTAATGATCCAAGAACATCCTGACTTCAAGACACTCGATCCGTCTGACATACTTGAGAGGCTCAACACACATGAGTTTCGGCTTTTTGAGAAAAGAGACATCTACGGTCCCAACTATGGGCGAACTCGTGCCTTGAAGGCAAAAGCTATCTCCTCATCTGAAGAAGAATCTGACATCAGTTCTGATGATCCTGAAGACATTGGAAAGGAGCTTGCTATGCTTGTGAAGAAGTTCCAAAATTCACCAAGAAGAAAGGCTTCAGAAAGTCTTCACGATCAAGCTCAAGGAATGATGAAGCTTCTGCTCATGACTACAAGAAGAGAACATGCCACAAGTGCAAGAAACCTGGCCACTACATCTCTGAGTGTCCGCAGTGGGACAATGAGAACAATAAGAAGAAGAAGAAGAGCAAAGAGTATGACTCTGACGACAAGAAGAAGAAGAAATACTCAAAGTCTTCTTCCAAGTCTTCCTCAAAGTCTTCATCACACAAGAAGAGCTCATCTGGCAAGGCACGTGCATTTATTGGCAAGGAAATGGATTCAGAGGAGGAGTCCGCTTCTAAGGAGGCGGAGGTGGAGTCTGAGGAGGAGTCTGATTCTGGCGTTGGGAGTCTGGCTACAACATACGTTGCCAAGTCCATCTTCAACACTGAAGACAATGACTCCATCACCGACACCGATGCAAATGACAAGGCCTACTCCGCTCCTACCTACTGCTTCATGGCACACGGTGCCAAGGTAAACACACGCACTACTCACTATCAAACATCTAGTGAAGATGACACTGATTGTGGTTCCAAACCCAGCTACAAAACTCTTGCTAAAATTGCAACTGAACAACAGAAAGCTATGGAACATATTCAAAAACTGTTAGACAAAAGCTATGATCTGTTAGACGCTGAAATGACTCGATCTGAATCCTTAATTGAAGACATAAAAAATCTTCACGTTAAGTATGAGGAACTTGAAAGTCGTCATGAAACGCTCTCAACAACTCATGAAAAGCTTTCCTATGATTATCTTCAAAGGAAGCAAGATCTTGAGAAATTGAGAGCGGCTCATGAAGATCTTCAAAAGGAAAACGAGTCACTTCGCGCCGAACAGATCAGTTCAGCTCAGGAAGGATTTGAACCACCATGTCTTAAATGCCTTGAGCTTGATAACACTACTTCTGTTGCTGAATGTTCTACAGCTGCTACTGTTGCAATATCTTCAACTGTTGATGTGGTAACTAACCCCACTGCTGCGGATACCACTGCTATTGCTGATGAGAATGCTAGGTTGAAGACATTGCTTGAAACAGGGATGTACAAAAGTCTCAAAGGGCATTAGACACTATGTGATGTCCTCACAAGGCAGATCCTGAACCGAAACCCTAGGAAAGACGGTGTTGGGTTCGAAAGGAAAATGAATGATGATGGCTCTTACTGGAAACCTAAGCAGTACCCCAAAACCACATGGGTTGCTGCAAAGAAACCTTCAGCGGATCCATCCACCCTATCTGGCTTCACTTGTGCTAATCCCATTGTTATTGATGAATCCTTTGATGCATACTATAAACTCTTTAAGAATCAGAATGGTGAAGTGTTTGCCAGGTATATTGGTAGTAACTGCAGGAATGGGCCGCCTATGAAGAAAGTCTGGGTGCCGAAAAGGTGTTTGGAGAATCTTCCTGTGAATGTCGTCATGACACCACAAGTGAAGAAGACAAACCCCAGACCACATGCTTCATATGGTCCAAAGGCTTCATACAGACAGAGGACTCACCTGAGTCACACTAACGCAAATGTTTTGCAGGGAAACCTTACTCAGGCCTATGAATATGAGCGTGTTTCATCAAACCGCCATGTTCATAAGACCAAAAACTATTCTGCTTATCCTTATGAGTACTATTGTCCACCTGCAAGACTTTTTGCTCGGGCTCCAAAGCCAAAGTTCTCAGATGCTGCACTTAGACTCATTGCTTTGAAGCCACCCTTGAAGATGTGGGTGGCTAAGAAAGCTTAACTCTCTTTTGCAGGGAAAGGTCTCCAGCCGAAAACCAAAATCGTCTGAAGCCATTGCTGGGGACCTTAAATATCTTGTAGGGTGCAAGATCAAATGCCCAAATGGTCTTACTATGTATTTTGTTCCTGAGTCGCTTACCACTTGCCCTATCAGTCCTAACCTCGATCTAAGCTTTCATAATCCACTTGCTCGTCAAATGTTTATGCTTCACAATTCTCTACGTGAAGCCTATCCCCCTAACTGCACTATAGGGTACGACACCAGCTGCTTCAGAATGGATTATTGATAGTGGGTGTACTAATCATATGACTGGAAAGCGAAGCCTTCTGATGGACTCAACCTTACGTCCATCTGACAAAAGTCACATCACATTTGCTGACACTGGTAAAAGCAAGGTATTGGGTCTAGGTAGAGTTGCAATCTCAAAGGATCAACACATAGATAAAGTCATACTTGTTGAATCCCTTGGTTTCAACTTAATGTCTGTCTCAATGCTTTGCGATTTAAACATGATTGTGATGTTTGGAAAATATCGTTGCCTTGTTCTAATGGAATCTGACAAGTCTCTAGTGTTTGAAGGGTATCGGAAAGATGATTTGTACGTGGTAGATTTCTCAGTAGGACCACAACTTGCCGTATGTCTTCTAGCAAAAGCATCTAAATGCTGGCTCTGGCATCGGAGGCTAGGGCATGCTGGCATAAACCTCCACACCCTTGCAAGGAAGAAGCATGTCTTAGGCATCAAGGGCGTCAAGTTCAAGAAGGATCACTTATGCGGTGCCTATGAAGAAGGAAAGATGACGAGGGCCAAGCATCCCTCGAAGACAATCATGACAACGACTCAACCCTTCGAACTGCTCCACATGGACCTTTTCGGTCCCACTCATTACTCAACTCTTACTACTACTGCTTGTCTCTATGGCTTTGTCATTGTTGATGATTATTCAAGATATACCTGGGTGCATATAATCCTCTACAAGACTGAAGTGCAGGATGTCTTCAGACGCTTCGCCAATCGAGCCATGAACAACTATGGCGTCAAGATCAAGCACATCAGAAGTGACAATGGCACTGAATTCAAGAACACTGGCCTTGATACATATCTTGATACTTTGGGCATCAGACATGAATTCTCAGCTCCGTACACACCACAGCAGAATGGCGTCGTCGAACGCAAGAACAGAACACTTATTGAGATGGCTCGGACGATGCTTGATGAATACAAGACTCCAAGAAAATTCTGGCCTGAAGCCATTGATACTGCATGCCATATCATCAACCGTGTTTATCTTCACAAGCTTCTGAACAAGACATCCTATGAGCTCCTTACTGGCAAGAAGCCAACTATCGGTTACTTCAGAGTATTTGGTGCCAGGTGCTGGATCAAGGATCCACATCACACTTCAAAATTTGCACCAAAAGCACATGAAGGTTTTATGCTTGGATATGGAAAGGATTCGCACTCCTACAGAGTCTTCAACCTCTTTCACTATAAAGTGGTTGAAACAGTGGATGTGCGGTTCGATGAGACTAACGGCTCACAAAAAAGCACCTGCCAAACATGCTAGATGAAGTTCCATCCAGTGAATCAATCAAACTTATGGGAACTGGAGAAATCATACCATCTGAATCTCAGCCTGAAGAGGAACTTATCATCTCCGCACCTGATCAAACTGAAGACAATGCTCAGCCGGAAGACAATCCTTCTAACGATGACAATGATCAGCAAGAGCAAAATCTTCGTCCTGTACATCCTCGTGTTGCAAATGAAGTACAGATTAAGAAAATAATTGATAGCATCAATGCACCAGGTCCACTCACTCGTTCAAGGGCAACATAGCTAGCAAATTTCTTTGGGCACTTCGCATTCATCTCAATATCTGAACCCAAGAAAGTTGAAGAAGTCTTCATGGAACCTGAATGGATTCAAGCTATGCAAGAAGAGCTTCAACAGTTTGAGATGAATAATGTATGGGAACTGGTTAAGCGTCCTGATCCTCGCAAGCACAATATAATAGGCACCAAATGGATATATCGCAACAAGCAAGATGAGCATGGTCAAGTTGTCAGAAACAAAGCTCGTCTCGTTGCTCAAGGGTACACTCAAGTTGAAGGGATTGACTTCGATGAAACATTTGCTCCCGTGGCTAGACTTGAAGCCATACGCATACTGCAAGCCTATGCAAATCATCATAACATTCTTCTGTATCAAATGGATATGAAGAGCGCTTTTCTCAATGGCAAGATTGAAGAAGAAGTGTATGTTGCACAACCGCCTGGCTTTGAAGATCCAAAACATCCTGACATGGTGTACAAGCTCAACAAGGCACTGTATGGCCTCAAACAAGCCCCTCGGGCTTGGTATGACACACTCAAAGACTTCCTGAAGAGCAAAGGCTTCAAACCTGGTTCCTTCGACCCCACTCTCTTCACGAAGACATATGATGGTGAACTGTTTGTGTGCCAAATATATGTGGATGACATTATCTTCGGCTGCACCAATCAGAAATACAGTGGAGAGTTTGGATATATGATGCAAGAGCAATATCAGATGTCCATGATGGGTGAGCTGAAGTTCTTCCTTGGTCTTCAAATACGTCAGCAACGCAACAGCATCTTCATATCTCAAGAGAAGTACCTCAAAGATTGCCTTAAGAAATTTGGGATGCAAGACTACAAAGGCTTCACGACGCCAATGCCAGCCAAACATCATCTAGGTCCCGACGACAATGGTAAAGAGTTTGATCAAAAGGCATACCGCTCCATGATTGGTTCTTTACTTTATCTATGTGCATCTAGGCCAGATATTGTGCTTAGTGTTTGCATGTGTGCTCGATTCCAAGCGGCACCAAAGGAATCGCATCACTTAGCTGTGAAGCGAATTCTTCGATATTTGGCTCACACCCCAACATTAGGATTATGGTATCCAAAGGGCTCAGAGTTTGATCTGGTTGGATTCTCGGATGCTGATTATGCTGGTGACAAGGTGGATCGCAAGTCTACATCAGGCACATGTCATTTTCTGGGACGATCACTTGTATGTTGGTCTTCAAAGAAGCAGAACTATGTATCTCTCTCCACTGTTGAATCTGAATACATTGCTGCTGGATCTTGCTGCGCTCGGCTTCTATGGATGAAGCAAACACTCAAAGACTATGGCATTCATCTGAAGCAAGTGCCACTCTACTGCGGCAACGAAAGCGCCATCAAGATTGCCAACAACCCAGTTCAGTACTCAAAGGCAAAGCACATTGAAATTCGTCATCACTTTCTCAGAGATCATGTTGTGAAGGAAGATATTGATATCATACACGTCAACACTGAAGAGAAATTGGAAGATATCTTCACCAAGCCCTTGGATGAGAAGAGGTTTTGCAAGTTATGGTGTGAGCTAAATATCTTGGAATCCTCAAATGTCCTGTGATCAGGCACACATCCTAACACTTATGCATATTGATGACTTAGATGTGCAACACACGAAGTAAAGTATATCTTCAATCAATGAAGACTTACATTCTAAGTGTGAACACATTAATGTGGAATTTGACTTCGGAGCGCCACGATAATTGTGCGCCGTGTCTGGGTCTAATACTTAATATACAGTGGGTAACGCCACCGCCAAATTTTTCTGTTTGAAGTGTTTCACTCATGGCGTTACGTTTGGTATGTCTTCACATTTGGTTTGGCTTCAATCTCAACTTGTCTTCATGATTATCTTCACTATGTTGATTTGATTGTCTTTCTCTCATATATATATACTAGTGTTCTGTCCTCTAAAGCATTCACTTATAGCTATGTCTTCTTGTTGAATCTTTTGAACTAAGTGAATGTGATCGGACCCTAACCTCTCTATGCTTTCTATCTCAAACTCTATCTCTCCAAATCATATGCATTCTATTGAAACTGTCGAATATCTTCTCTGCGTCCTTGTCAGCAGAAGATACAAAGACAAACATTAAGTCTGTTTTCAATGCTAAATCCTTTCACCTGAAACCCGGAGAAATGGGAATGACCACCCGACAATCCAGGCGTGCGTGGGAACATGGAACAACCTCCGATATGTTGCATGATAGCCACGTGCCCTTCAGATGATAATCGCCAGGGGCACCTGTGTAATAACACTGTGCCGTCCCTGTCCCTATAAATACACGCCTCACCATAGTCATTATCCTTTCTTCCACTCTCGCACAAACCCTAGCGCCACCGCTAGCCCTCGACGACGCCGGCGACGAAGCGCTTAGCTGTCGCGACCTCACCGACGCCGTCTTCATGCCGGCAGCGGACATCGTCTTCTCCGCCATCGCCGTAGGTGTCCTCCATCGCCAAGTTAGGGCACGGACGATCGAACTGCTCGGCCTCCTCTCCCACTCCGTCTAGCAGTTCTTTGTGTGGTAAATAAAACTTCCTTTTTACGGCCCCTTTGATCCTATAGATTCATCACTTTCTACCACAAGCTGTTTCTGTTCACACAAGTTGGATCTATTTCATACTGCATCTCATAATATGCCTAGTATGTTCACTTATGCTTCACAAAGTTGTTAGATTCCTCACTTGTACTTATTCATGGATTCGTACAAATCTGGAACCAACTCTCTATCTATGAGTGAATGTCTTCGCACTATGAGGTCAATGTCTTCTAAAATGATTTATCATCAAAATCTTCTGAGAATGCATATGACCTCTTCCCCTTCCCTTGCACCTTAATGTTGTCACAGGTACATGTCCGTGGGAGAATCCCTTGGTTCTCATAGTCTGCATTCATTTGCAGAATTTTTACAGCATCATATAAATTCTCCCGAAGCCAGTTCCTGTTTGACCAGCAAGCGGAAGCCTTTGAAACCTTTGAACATGTTGAAGCCATTCAGTTTGAAGTTCATGGCTACAGAGAAATCAGCAAGGAAGGGTGGCAGACAACATCGAGAGGTAACATCAAGAGATCTGCCTGATGACCTCTCAGAGCTGTACAAGACAGATCCTGAAGAGGATTACAATCAGTGCAAGACACGAATCCAATGGATTCGAAGATATTGGGCAGAACAGTGGTTCAAGTACAGGTTCGTGACCCAGGAGTATGCTGAGAAGAATGCTATCAAACGACCATGGGGAGACATTCTATACAGAAATCTTCAACCCAAGTCCAGAGATGAAGCCATTGAACAAGGCTTCTATCCCTGCATGGTCCGTGGACCACATCCTATGGATGCAGACCCATCGTCATTGCTATGGTGTCGTGACGACAATCTGTTCAAGCGCGACTTCCAGTTTGCCAAGAATTCGGCTAAGCAAAACAAGAAGTCATTGGGACTAGACTTCAACCCTAGTCCTTCTGCTCCTCGTGCCGATGGCACCCGCGAAGCTGAACCCAATCTTGTTGGGCCCTTCTACAAGCTGGAAGGTCTCATCACTCATATCATGGTTCAAGGGACAACCGTGGGTGAGCCTGCAGATGATGCTGAATCTGATGAAGCGCCTGCACCGCCGAAGCCACAGAAACTGAAGAAGCCTAAAGCTTCAAAGCCTGCTCCTGCACCAAAGGTCTTACAGGTGAAGCCTCTAGCCACTACACCTCCTGAACACAGTGTGCAGTCTGAAGATTTGTCACGCATCTCCAAGTCCTCGAGAGTAAAGATGCCCTTGCAACCCACCAACCAAGAACTGACTGCTGCTGCTATTCTGTGCAATGATGCCATTGATCTGTCCAGCGATGAAGATCTTGCAGATGACACTCTTGAGCAACTAATTAAGAGCAAGGAAGAAGCAGAAATCTTCAATGATTTGCCTCTCTTTAACATGGCAATCATCCACAACTTCATTGATGAGTGGTTTGAAACCCCCAATCTCAGCTTTGAAGATCTGCAACTTCCAATTGGCCTCAGTGTCGCCTTCACTGGTGCCATTGCTTCTGAGCTAGCTCTAGCTCAGCGCATCGTTGAACTGAAGCAAAATATCGACTATGAGAAAGCTCAGTTCAAGAAGCACATGGCCAAGCTCAGCGTGCAAGATGTGAAAAACTTCAAGATTATGCTGCACGAGCTCAAGGAAGCCTTTCTCAAGAAGCGCGAAGAAGCTAAAGGTTCTCGTGAGCGCATGAAGAGCCTAGCTAACAAGTGTGTGCAAGCCTACAATGAGGCTGAGAAGCGCAAGGCTCTTGGTCGTCCTGGCATCGACCCAAGAATGGCTGCAAAGAAGAAGAAGCCATCAACAGACCAATCTGCACCTTCAAGGCAGGAAGAACCTCGCATAGTCTTCCCAAGCAGCATGACCAGCTCGAAGCCAAAGGTCAGGTCAACCGCTTCAGAACTGAAGAAGACGAGGACTGCCAAGGCTGAAGCCAGAAAAAGGAAAAATCCTGAAGCTTCTGATGTCGCTCCCTCTAAGAAGAAGCGCAAAACCAAGAAGGATCGGGCTGCTCCCACAGAGCCCTTAGTTGTTGAACCTATCTCAATGGTTCGCCCTGCATCTGAACACCACGAGCGCCAACTGATTGTTCATGAGCCTGCTTCCACAGAGGCTCATGAAGCTGAAGACATTCCAGCAGTTGACCCCACCACTGCTGAAGACATTGGTCACCATGACAATGTTGAAGATGATGAAGTCCTTCCTCAGATCGAGCACCAACTCGTATCATCGCATGTGCTCACGCACAGCGAACTCATTAGCATTGGTCGTCCTCTGACGCCAACTACTCAGGATGAATCGTGGGCTGATCACCCACAGAGACAAGACACTCCAAGATCTCCCCAACCGCAAGCAACCCCATCAGTGCAAGAAGAAGATGACTTTGAGGCCCAGCCAAGTCCATCTCCACAGGTGTCGCCAGCGCTACGCAGGCTTCGCAAAGGACCAAGGCCTCAAGTCCCTCTTTCGAGCATTTTAGAAGGAGAAGTGCCCCACCAATCTATTGCACGTCAAGTGTTTCCAGATGCCACTCCTACTGTGAATGTCTCCGAGTCTGAGGCTAAAGCTGTTGAAGACATTCCAGCTGCATCAGCCGACGACAAACAAGAAGAAGAACGTGTCCCTACTCCCCCCATTACTGAAGAAGTTGTTGAACGTGTCTGTGCCCGACCCTCCAGCTCATCAAGTGGAGGTTGAGAATCTTGAGGCTGCCACCACCAACACAAATGAAGCCAATGACATAGTCATGGCTGAAGCAAATGTGGAGCCTGCACCAACCAATGTGCCAGAGGCCAATGAAGCCAATGATGCACCTGCAACAGATGTGCAGCCTGACGCCTCTGTTGATGCCACTGCTCCTGTTCCGCCACCAAGGCCACACACTATCGAGCAAGCATTCAACTATGGCCAACTTATCACTGTCAAATGGCCTTTTCTGACTCCTCCGCCTGCTGCTGGTCCTTAGTTTGACTATCACGTTGAGCACAGGCCTCAGGTTCAGAAGCCAATGCCAAGGTTGCCCAGGTTTCCAGGTACTGCATCTGCACCCGGATATTTTAATATCAATGGCTTCAAGGCACACAACACCTTCTTCAATAGCGCCAAGAACCCCTACTCAAAGGCAATAATATCTTCTGATCGGTTCTGGAGCTATCAGCAGCGCAGTTATTACTCATGCATTATGTACAATCAAGGTCGCATTTTCCCACATATGCGTCTTGACACTGAAACCATAACTGGTCCGCCTTGTTTGGAAGAAGCTCTGGATTGCTTCAGAGAGTCTGGATTGTTGCTGTTCATCACTGACAAGGAGCACTGGAACAAAGAATTGCTGCTCCAATTCTATGCCACTCTTCATATTCATGGCTACAACAGAGATCCGAAGACTTGGGTCCTTGAGTGGATGACAGGCATGTTCATCACGAAGCCAAAGCCTTTGATATCATTGAGCTCACTGGCCTGTCCACTCCAGGAGATCTTTATGAACTTGGTTGTCAGCTTCACAGTGCCGCTATGGAGAGAATTTTTCACAAGCCTGAACCAAACATGAGTTAGATGCTTAGCATGATGAAGCCTTTGCCTCCAGATGCTGCATATCCTAAGGAGTTCTTTGTTGAAGACCTTGAGTATCTGCCACGCACTATCTATCACATCATAAGGCGAACTCTCTGGCCCATCAAAGGACATTCTACACATGCAAAGCTAGAAGGTGCAATGAAGACCATGGTCTTCCATATTCTTCACGACAAAAGCTTCAATGCACAAGACTTCTTCATCCGCCAACTTGCTGCATCCGGATCTGATCTCTTTGGCTTGAAGTTTTACGCTCCATGGATTGTGCGGCTGATCAAACTACACTCAGCTGTCACCTATCAGCCCTCTCCTCGCAATCATCGGATCTTTCTGCCTGACGTCGATATGTCAGTTGAAGCCATCTATCTAGAGCCTGCCAAGGAGCCCCTTAGTCTTCAGAATGCTGATAAGCAAAGTTTCGCACAACACATTGACGGAGATCCAGCAGTCGCTCGTGTTTATCCTCTGGCTGGTACTACCCGTGCACCTCATCGTGCCCTCACTAAAGCCACTGAAAGCACCATTGCACAATGGCCCAAGAAGCGATCCCGTGTTCTCAATGACCGAGAGCTTCTAGTTGCCCTTCATCAGAAACAGGATAAGCATCATGACTGGCTGAAGTGCCAAATGCAAAGCCTCTTGGTGGACGTAAATAGGATTCGCAACCTTGCCACCAAGAATGCCTTTGTTGCCCATGAAACCTATCGGCGTACATGGAAAGGGCCGACGCTTATGTGCTCTAAAGATGATCTTCAAGAGGATGGATTCTCTGAACGCTTCAAGTTTGACTCAACACCTCCAAGAAGGACTGTGTTGCGACGAACTCCGTCTCTTGAAGACTCTGAGTTCTCCTCCTCTGCTGCAACAGTAAATGCACGTGTGATCGATGATGAAGACGATGCTACTTCACCACCTTCAGCGCGAATCACCACTGCACCGAGTTCATCTGCACCGCCAACCAACTCCGATGACCCTGCTGCTTCACCAACTCCTCATGGGAACGAGTAGGTGCTCTATGTCTTCAAACCTTTTTGGTCCTTACTGACAAAAGGGGGAGAAGCATATGAGTTTGATAGTCTTCAAGCGGGTCCATATGGGCGATGGTTTTATATTTTGCCTAGTGTTTACAACTCTTGCGTTTTGATACATTTGGTTCTTTGAGTTGTAACATTCAAACTTGATGGTCGTCTGCTACTTATTTGCTTTACTGTGATGCGATGATAAATTCCGCATGTGCAAGGATAAATTCCGCACTTAGATCATTTTGCAGACGTCCATTTTTAATTATGCATGTCATTATCTTCACATACTTCTCATGCATGATAAATTGTCATCATAAGTTGAAGAGGATCTCCACAAGTACAACCTGCCATGTGCATTTGCATACCAAAAGCAAATTACTTATATGCACATCTTCAGGGGGAGCCTTTGCCGCTTATGAAGACAATAACCTATCCTTTACAATTTCACATATTTTATTCCCCGTTGAAAACTTCAACTAGTTTGTCATCAATCACCAAAAAGGGGGAGATTGTAAGTGCATCTAGGGCCACCCCTAGTTGGTTTTGGAGTATTGACGACAAACCTAGTTGAGGGACTAATGTGTTTGTGAAAATTGCAGGATAACACAGGCAGAAGTCCCTCATTGATTTGGTTTTCCTACCAGAGATGACCCCTAAAAATGTATGAAGACATTGAAGTCAGAGGTGGTATGTGAAGACATTCACATTGAAGACTATGATAAGAGAAGACATCGTGTGAAGACTATGGAGCGCGAAGACTTAGCAGTTTCGTCGTTCTGTGTTTTTCCTTGTTGAGTCATAGGAACAACCGTACTGTTAAGTGGGGTCCAAGAGAACCAGTCAGACTGACTGAAGTGATGCTTAACCAAAATCCTATGCCTTCGAGTGAAGACTATGAGAGAAAATCTTGTCCAGAGTTGGATAAGTCAGCTTTGCTTGTAGCCCAAGTAAAGTTGTCGTGTGTGTTTGAAATCTGACCGTTGGAACACGTGTAAGTTCCTTAGTGACCCAGGTTCATTTCAGACAAATCAGGTCGGCTTGCCTAGTGGCTATAAATAGCCCACCCCCTACAACCATAAACGGTTGGCTGCTCAGAGTTAGAGTACGGCTTTTGTCGTTTGAGAGCAACCCACCTCGAAGCCTTTGAGAGAGAATTCCTTGCGAAGATAAAGCCCTAAACACCCAGAGCCAAAGAGTGTTAGGCATCACTTAAGTCTTCCTGTCCGTGTGATCTGAAGACTTATTACACTTGAGGACTGTGAATCCTCCAGCCGGTTAGGCGTCGCGTTCTGAGCATCCAAGAGTCATTGTGGATTGCCGGTGAACGAAGTCTGTGAAGGTTTGGAAGTCTACCTTGAAGACTTACTAGAGTGATTGGGCGAGGACTGGGTGTCCCTAGCTCAAGGGGAATAAGGTGAAGACGAGGTCTTCTGAGTTGAATCTCAGCCTCCCTAACTAGACGTACAGTTGTCACAGCAACTGGAACTGGTCCAACAAATCATTGTCTTCAACGAGTCACTGGTTTCATCCTTCCCTTCCCTTTACTTACTGTTGGTCCTTGCGAAGTCATTGTATGATTGCATTATCTTTTGTCTTCACTGAGTGACTGCTTGTTCTGATTGGCTTCACAATATCTTCCTACCTGATCCTTACTGGCTAGCTGCTATTAGTCATTGTGCCTTCACTTCATTGAATACTTGACTATGGTTTGCCTAGTGTAGTCTACCTTCCGCTGCATGGTAATAGGTTTATTTCTATCCTTTGTCTTCGAAAATTCCATGTTTTGAAGACTTTCATAAAAATCGCCTATTCACCCCCCCTCCTAGTCGATCACTAGCACTTTCAAGCATATGTATCATCACAATAATTATCATAAGTAGGAGGCATGATATCATCATTATAAATTTGCATATCAAAACTTGGGAGACTAAAAATATCATCATTATTAAACATAGCATCCCCAAGCTTGGGACAAACATTAATTGCAGCAAATATATTCTCAAATATTTCATCCTCATCAAACATAGCTTCCCCAAGCTTGGGCCTTTTCATATCATAAGCATAATCACTCTCATCATTAATAGTATGGATAGCACCAATAGTATAGCAATTATCATATTCTTTCAAGCAAGTGCCAAAAAGATTTTCAAGATCATAAGAAGCATCATTATCTTCCCAATCATAATCATCACAACAAGCAATAGGCATAACAAGATCATCATCAAGTGTATCATCTTCATTTTCATGAGGTACAACAATAATAGGAGCAACTTTATTTGGGAGAGATACCTTTTTACATCTCTTCCTTTTTCTTTTCTTCTTCTTCACCATGTCATGTGTGGGTTCAATCCTCTTTTTGGAGCTCCTTATTAATGAGATCTGTTGAATAGAAGGCTCCTCCTCGTTACCTGATTCATCATAAGAAATAATAGGAGGATATTGGGAAGTCTCTTCCCTTTCATTAGTATTATCTTCATCTTCTATTTTTTTCCTTTCTTTATGTAGTTGGCAATATAAGGATTTTCAATACAATTCACCGCACAATACATATAAATTTTCTCTAGATCAAAGCCAAGAAGTTTGTAATGGGCAAATTCTGGAAGATGATTAGTTATACGTTTCATTTCTTCATAGCCCATAAGCAAACTAAGTTCATTATAATGTGCAAGCGAAATCAAGTCATCAAAATTTTTGGACACGATTAGATCATGGAACAATTTGCATCGGATAGCTAAATGACCACTTTCATTGCAAAGTCCACAAGTACGGCCAAGAAAATTTAAATTTTCAGCACAATCATCTAGCCTTTCTTGCAACAATTTAGTTTCTAAGTACTTATGCCTCATGCAATATCTATCTTCCCTATTTGGTGTGTGCTTACAAACCCAATGCACTCCACAAAAATTGACATGTTTATAGGAGACATTTTCATCATAACTAGTGCAATCATCATTAGTATCATGGATATTCAAGTATTCGTACTAACAACATTGCAATCATGCTCATCATTCAAAGATTTAGTGCCAAACATTTTATAGATTTCTTCTTCTAGCACTTGAGCACAATTATCCTTTCCATCATACTCACGAAAGATATTAAAAAGATGAAGCGTATGAGACAAACTCAATTCCATATTTTTGTAATTTTCTTTTATAAACTAAACTAGTGATAAAACAAGAAACTAAAAGACTCGATTGCAAGATCTAAAGATATACCCTCAAGCACTCACCTCCCCGGCAACGGCGCTAGAAAAGAGCTTGATGTCTACTACACAACCTTCTTCTTGTAGACGTTGTTGGGCCTCCAAGTGCAGAGGTTTGTAGGACAGTAGCAAACTTCCCTCAAGTGGCTGACCTAAGGTTATCAATCCGTAGGAGGCATAGGAAGAAGATGGTCTCTCTCAAGCAACCCTGCAACCAAATAACAAAGAGTCTCTTGTATCCCCAACACACCCAATCCAATGGTAAATTGTATAGGTGCACTAGTTCGGCGAAGAGATGGTGAAACAAGTGGTATATGGATAGTAGATAAAGGTATTTGTAATCTGAAATAATAATAAAAACAGCAAGGTAACTAATGGTAAAAGTGAGCGTAAACGGTATTGCAATGCTAGGAAACAAGGCCTAGGGTTCATACTTCGCTAGTGTAAGTTCCCTCAACAATACTAACACAATTGGATCACATAACTATCCCTCAACATGCAACAAAGAGTCACTCCAAAGTCACTAATAGCGGAGAACGAACGAAGAGATTATGGTAGGGCATGAAACCACCTCAAAGTTATTGTTTCCAATCAATCCGTTGGGCTATTCCTATAAGTGTCACAAACAGCCCTAGAGTTCGTACTAGAATAACACCTTAAGACACAAATCAACTAAAACCCTAATGTCACCTAGATACTCCAATGTCACCTCAAGTATCCGTGGGTATGATTATACGATATGCGTCACACAATCTTAGATTCATCTATTCAACCAACACAAAGGACCTCAAAGAGTGCCCAAAGTTCCTACCAGAGAATCACGACGAAAATGTGTGCCAACCCCTATGCATAGGTTCCCGATGTCACGAAACCTGCAAGTTGATCACCAATACATACATCAAGTGTTCTCAAGTCTTTAAAGACTCAATCCGATAAGATAACTCCAAAGAGGAAACTCAATTCATTACAAGAGAGAAGAGGGGGGAGAAACATAGGATCCAACTATAATAGCAAAGCTCGCGATAGATCAAGATCGTGCCAAATCAAGAACACGAGAGAGAGAGAGAGAGAGAGATCAAACACATAGCTACTGGTACATACCCTCAGCCTCGAGGGAGAACTACTCCCTCTAGTCATGGAGAGCACCGGGATGATGAAGATGGCCACCGGAGAAGGATTGCCCCCTCCGGCAGGGTGCCGGAACGGGTCTAGATTGGTTTTTGGTGGCTACGGAGGCTTCTGGTGGCGAAACTCCCGATCTAATCTCCGTTCTGGAAGTTTTTGGGTACGACGATATATATGGGTGCAGGAAGTACGTCGGAGGAGCCACGGGGGCCCCACGAGGCAGGGGGCGCGCCCCCCACCCTCATGGGCAGCTCCCGTATCTTTTGACGTGAGGTCCAAGTCCATCAGGTGTGTTTCCTTCCAAAAATAACTTCTCCCGTTGATTTCGTTCCGTTTCGACTCCGTCTGATATTCCTTTTCTTCAAAACACTGAAATAGGCATAAAACAGCAAATCTGGGCTGGGCCTCCGGTTAATAGGTTAGTCCCAAAAATAATATAAAAGTGGATAATAAAGCCCAATATTGCCCAAAATAGTAGATAATATAGCATGGAGCAATCAAAAATTATAGATACGTTGGAGACGTATCAATACGTTGTTCCCTTTGTCATCGGTATGTTACTTGCCCGAGATTCGATCATCGGTATCTCAATACCTAGTTCAATCTCGTTACCGGCAAGTCTCTTTACTCGTTCTGTAATACATCATCCCGCAACTAACTCATTAGTTGCAATGCTTGCAAGACTTAAGTGATGTGCATTACCGAGAGGGCCCAGAGATACCTCTCCGACAATCGGAGTGACAAATCGTAATCTCGAAATACGCCAACCCAACAAGTACCTTTGGAGACACCTGTAGAGCACCTTTATAATCACCCAGTTACGTGACATTTGGTAGCACACAAAGTGTTCCTGCGGTAAACGGGAGTTGCATAATCTCATAGTCATAGGAACATGTATAAGTCATGAAGAAAGCAATAGCAACATACTAAATGATCGGGTGCTAAGCTAACGGAATGGGTCAGGTCAATCACATCATTCTCCTAATGATGTGACCCTGTTAATCAAATGACAACTCATGTCTACGGTTAGGAAACATAACCATCTTTGATCAACGAGCTAGTCAAGTAGAGGCATACTAGTGACAATCTGTTTGTCTATGTATTCACACATGTATTATGTTTCCGGTTAATACAATTCTAGCATGAATAATAAACATTTATCATGATATAAGGAAATAAATAATAACTTTATTATTGCCTCTAGGGCATATTTCCTTCAGTCTCCCACTTGCACTAGAGTCAATAATCTAGATTACACAGTAATGATTCTAACACCCATGGAGCCTTGGTGCTGATCATGTTTTGCTCGTGGAAGAGGCTTAGTCAACGGGTCTGCAACATTCAGATCCGTATGTATCTTGCAAATTTCAATGTCTCCCACCTGGACTAAATCTCGGATAGAATTGAAGCGTCTCTTGATGTGCTTGGTTCTCTTGTGAAATCTGGATTCCTTCGCCAAGGCAATTGCACCAGTATTGTCACAAAAGATTTTCATTGGACCTGGTGCACTAGGTATGACACCTAGATCGGATATGAACTCCTTCATCCAGACTCCTTCATTTGCTGCTTCCGAAGCAGCTATGTACTCCACTTCACATGTAGATCCCGCCACAATGCTTTGTTTAGAACTGCACCAACTGACAGCTCCACCGTTCAATGTAAACACGTATCCGGTTTGCGATTTAGAATCGTCCGGATTAGTGTCAAAGCTTGCATCAACGTAACCGTTTATGATGAGCTCTTTGTCACCTCCATATACGAGAAACATATCCTTAGTCCTTTTCAGGTATTTCAGGATGTTCTTGACCGCTGTCTAGTGATCCACTCCTGGATTACTTTGGTACCTCCCTGCTAGACTTACAGGAAGGCACACGTCAGGTCTGGTACACAACATTGCATACATAATAGAGCCTATGGCTGAAGCATAGGGAACATCTTTCATTTTCTCTCTATCTTCTGCAGTGGTCGAGCATTGAGTCCTACTCAACTTCACACCTTGTAACACAGGCAAGAACCCTTTCTTTGCTTGATCCATTTTGAACTTTTTCAAAAATTTGTCAAGGTATGTGCTTTGTGAAAGTCCAATTAAGCGTCTTGATCTATCTCTATAGATCTTGATGCCCAATATATAAGCAGCTTCACCGAGGTCTTTCATTGAAAAACTCTTATTCAAGTATCCCTTTATGCTATCCAGAAATTCTATATAATTTCCAATCAACAATATGTCATCCACATATAATATTAGAAATGCTACAAAGCTCCCACTCACTGTCTTGTAAATACAGGCTTCTCCAAAAGTCTGTATAAAACCAAATGCTTTGATCACACTATCAAAGCGTTTATTCCAACTCCGAGAGGCTTGCACCAGTCCATAAATGGATCGCTGGAGCTTCCACACTTTGTTAGCTCCCTTTGGATCGACAAAACCTTCTGGTTGCATCATATGCAACTCTTCTTCCAAAAATCCATTTAGGAATGCAGTTTTGACATCCATTTGCCAAATTTCATAATCATAAAATGCGGCAATTGCTAACATGATTCGGACAGACTTAAGCATTGCTACGGGTGAGAAAGTCTCATCGTAGTCAATCCCTTGAACTTGTTGAAAACCTTTCACAACAAGTCGAGCTTTGTAGACAGTAACATTACCGTCAGCGTCAGTCTTTTTCTTGAAGATCCATTTATTCTCAATTGCTTGCCAATCATCGGGCAAGTTAACCAAAGTCCACACTTTGTTCTCATACATGGATCCCATCTCAGATATCATGGCTTCAAGCCATTTTGTGGAATCCGGGCTCACCATCGCTTCTTCATAGTTCGTAGGTTCATCATGATCTAGTAGAATGACTTCCAGAGCAGGATTACTGTACCACTCTGGTGCAGATCTTACTCTGTTTGATCTATGAGATTCAGTAGTCACTTGATCTAAAGTTTCATGATCATCATCATTAACTTCCTCACTAATTGGTGTAGGCGTCACAGGTACTGGTTTCTGTGATGAACTACTTTCCAATAGAGGAGCAGGTATAGTTACCTCATCAAGTTCCACTTTCCTCACACTCACTTCTTTCGGGAGAAACTCCTTCTCTAGAAAGGATCCATTCTTAGCAACGAATGTCTTGCCTTCGGATCAGTGATAGAAGGTGTACCCAACAGTTTCTTTTGGGTATCCTATGAAGACACATTTCTCCGATTTGGGTTCGAGCTTATCAGGTTGAAGCTTTTTCACATAAGCATCGCAGCCCCAAACTTTCAGAAACGACAACTTTGGTTTCTTGCCAAACCACAGTTCATAAGGCGTCGTGTCAACGGATTTCGATGGTGCCCTATTTAACGTGAATGCGGCCATCTCTAAAGCATATCCCCAAAATGATAGCGGTAAATTTTTAAGAGACATCATAGATCGTACCATATCTAGTAAAGTACGATTACGACATACGGACACACCATTACGATGTCGTGTTCCAGGTGGCGTGAGTTGTGAAACTATTCTGCATTGTTTCAAATGTAGACCAAACTCGTAACTCAAATATTCTCCTCCACGATCAGATCGTAGAAACTTTATTTTCTTGTTACGATGATTTTCAACTTCACTCTGAAATTCTTTGAACTTTTCAAATGTTTCAGACTTACGCTTCATCAAGTAGATATACCCATATCTGCTTAAATCATCTGTGAAGGTGAGAAAATAACGATATCCATGTAAGTGCATCTAGTGCCACCCCTAGTTGGTTTTGGTGTATTGACGACAAACCTAGTTGAGGGACTAATGTGTTTGTGAGAATTGCAGGATAACACGGGTAGAAGTCCCTCATTGATTCGGTTTTCCTACCAGAGATGGCCCCTAAAAATGTATGAAGACATTGAAGTCAAAGGTGGTATATGAAGATATTCACATTGAAGACTATGACAAGAGAAGGCACCACATGAAGCCTATGGAGCTCGAAGACTTAGATCTTTCGTAGTTCTCTTTTTCTGTGTTGAGTCATAGGAACCACCGTACTGTTAAGTGGGGTCCAAGAGAACCAGTCAGAATGACTGAAGTGATGCTTAAACAAAACCTATGTCTTCGAGTGAAGACTTTGAGAGCGAATCTTGTCCAGAGTCGGACAAGTCAGCTTTGCTTGTAGCCCAAGTAAAGTTGCCGTGTGAGTTTGAAATCTGACCGTTGGAACACGTGTCAGTTCCTTAGTGACCCAGGGTCATTTCGAACAAATCAGGTCGGGTTGCCAAGTGGCTATAAATAGCCCACCCCCTACAACCATAAACGGTTGGCTGCTCAGATTGAGAGTACGGCTTTTGTCGTTTGAGAGCAACCCACCTCGAAGCCTTTGAGAGAGAATTCCTTGCGAGGATAAAGCCCTAACCACCCAGAGCCAAAGAGAATTAGGCATCACTTAAGTCTTCTTGTCTGTGTGATCTGAAGACTTATTACACTTGAGGACTGTGCATCCTCCAGCCGGTTAGGCGTCGCGTTCTGAGCATCCAAGAGACATTGTGGATTGCCGGTGAACGAAGTCTGTGAAGGTTTGGGAGTCTACCTTGAAGACTTACCAGAGTGATTGGGCGAGGTCTGTGTGACCTTAGCTCAAGGGGAATACGGTGAGGACTGGGTGTCCTGAGCTGCGTGTTCAGGACTGGGTGTCCGGGACTGTGTGTCCTAAGGTTTAAATACCTAGCCGCCCTAACCAGACGTACAGTTGTCACAGCAACTGGAACTGGTCCAACAAATCATTGTCTTCAGCGAGTCACTGGTTTCATCTTCCCTTCCCTTTACTTACTGTTACTCCTTGTGAAGTCATTGTATGTTCGCACTATCTTTTGTCTTCACTGAGTGACTGCGTGTTCTGTGTGGCTTCACAATATCTTCCTACCTGATCCTTACTACATTGCTGCTATTAGTCATTGTGCTTTCACTCTATTGAATACTTGACTATGGCTTGCCTAGTGTAGTCTACCTTCCGCTGCAGGGTAATAGGTTTATTTCTATCGTTTGTCTTCATAACTTCCACGTTTTGAAGACTTTCATAAAAATCGCCTATTCACCCCCCTCTAGTCGATATAACGCACTTTCAATTGGTATCAGAGCAAGGTGCTCCCTTGTTCTGTGTGATTCGGTTTAACCACCTGGAGTTTTAGCTATGTCGACTGCAGGGATAATTAAAGTCTCCGTTGCGTGCCCCGTCTTCGATGGAACTGAATATCCCTACTGGAAGAATAAGATGCGCATGCATCTTGAAGCCATTGACGTCGACCTATGGTATGTCGTCAAGAACGGCGTTCCCAAGGCTGGAGAAGGTGTCACTGCTGCTGATGTCAAGAAGTTCGTTCAACTGGACTCTACTGCCAAGAATATCATCTGTGGTCATCTGACCAAAGGACAGTATGGCCGTGTGAGTGCTTTGGAAACATCTAAGCTGGTCTGGGACTGGCTCTCCAAGGTCAATGAAGGCATCTCAACCCAGAGAGATCAGAGAATCAGTGTCCTTCGCAACCTCTTCAACCGCTTCAAGCAAAATGACAATGAGAATGTCCAGCTCACATTTGACCGACTCACTGACATCACAAATGAGCTTCAAGCCCTCGGCGCTACTGAGATCACCAAACATGAAGTCGTCAAGACACTACTGAGATCACTTGATAGTTCGTTTGACACCCTAGCCCTGATGATTCAAGAACGTCCTGATTTCAAGACACTCGATCCGTCTGACATACTTGAGAGGCTCAACACACATGAGTTTCAGCTTTCTGAGAAAAGAGATATCTACGGTCCAAACTATGGGCGAACTCGTGCCTTGAAGGCAAAAGCTGTCTCCTCATCTGAAGAAGAATCTGACAGCAGTTCGGATGATCCTGAAGACATTGGAAGGGAACTTGCTATGCTTGTGAAGAAGTTCCAAAAATTCACCAAGAAGAAAGGTTTCAGAAAGTCTTCCCGATCAAGCTCAAGGAATGATGAAGCTTCTGCTCACGACTACAAGAAGAAAACATGTCACAAGTGCAAGAAACCTGGCCACTTCATCTCTGAGTGTCCACAGTGGGACAATGAGAACAAAAAGAAGAAGAAGAGCAAGGAATATGACTCTGACGACAAGAAGAAGAAGAAATACTCAAAGTCTTCTTCCAAGTCTTCCTCAAAGTCTTCATCACACAAGAAGAGCTCATCTGGCAAGGCACGTGCGTTTGTTGGCAAGGAAATGGATTCAGAGGAGGAGTCCGCTTCTGAGGAGGCGGAGGTGGAGTCTGAGGAGGAGTCCGATTCAGGCGTCGCAAGTCTGGCTACAGCATATGTTGCCAAGTCCATCTTCAACACTGAAGACAATGACTTCATCACCGACACCGATGCAAATGACAAGGACTACTCCGCTTCTACCTACTGCTTCATGGCACACGGTGCCAAGGTAAACACAAGCACTACTCACTATCAAACATCTAGTGACAATGACTCTGATTGTGGTTCAAAACCCAGCTACAAAGCACTTGCTAAAATTGCAACTGAACAACAGAAAGCTATGGAACATATTCAAAAACTATTAGACAGAAGCGGTGATCTGTTAGGTGTTGAAATGACTCGATCTGAATCCTTAATTGAAGACATAAAAAATCTTCATGTTAAGTATCAGGAACTTGAAAGTCATCATGAAACTCTCTCAACAACTCATGAAAAGCTTTCCTATGATTATCTTCAAAGGAAGCAAGATCTTGAGAAATTGAGAGCGGCTCATGAAGATCTTCAAAAGGAAAACGAGTCATTTCGCGCCAAACAGATCAGTTCCTCTCAGGAAGGATTTGAACCACCATGTATTAAATGCATTGAGCGTGATAATGCTACTTCTGTTGCTGAATGTTCTACTGCTACTGCTGTTGCAATATCTTCAACTGTTGATGTGGTAACTAACCCCTCTGCTGAGGATACCACTGCTATTGCTGATGAGAATGCTAGGTTGAAGACATTGCTTGAAACAGGGATGTACAAAAGTCTTAAAGGGCATCAGACACTATGTGATATCCTCAAAAAGCAGATTCTGAACCGAAACCCGAGGAAAGAGGGTGTTGGGTTCGTAAGGAAAATGAATGCTGATGGCTCTTACTGGAAACCTGAGCAGTACCCCAAAACCACGTGGGTTGCTGCAAAGGAACCTTCAGCAGATCCATCCAATCTATCTGGCTTCACTTGTGCTAACCCCATTATCATTGATGAATCCCTTGATGCAAACTATAAACTGTTTAAGAATCAGAATGGTGAAGTGTTTGCCAGGTACATTGGTACTGACTGCAGGAATGGACCGCCTATGAAGAAGATCTGAGTTCCAAAAAGGTGTCTGGAGAATCTTCCTGTGAATGTCATCATGACACCTCACGTGAAGAAGACAAACCTCAGACCAAAGGCTTCATACGGTCCAAAGGCTTCATACAGACAGAGGACTCACCTGAGTCACACTAACGCAAATGTTTTGCAGGGAAACCATACTCAGGCATATGAATATGAGAGCGGTTCATCAAACCGCCATGTTCATAAGACCAAGAACTATTCTGCTTATTCTTATGAGTACTATTGTCCACCTGCAAGACTTTTTGCTAGGGATCCCAATCCAAAGTTCTCAGATGTTGCACTTAAACTTATTGCTTCTAAGCCACCCTTGAAGATGTGGGTGGCTAAGAAAGCTTAACTCTCTTTTGCAGGGAAAGGTCTCCAGCAGAAAACCAAAATCGCCTGACGCTATTGCTGGGGACCTTAAACATCTTGTAGGGCGCAAGATCAAATGCCCAAATGGTCTTACTATGTACTTCATTCCTGAACCGCTTGCTACTCTCCCTATTAGTCCTAATCTGGATCTAAGCTTTCATAACCCACTGGTTCGTCAAATGTTTCTGCTTCACAATGCTCTTCGTGAAGCCTATCCCCCTAACTACACTATAGGGTACGACACCAGCGTCTTCAGAATGGATTATTGATAGTGGGTGTACAAATCACATGACTAGCAAAAGAAGCCTTCTTACGGAATCAACCTTACGTCCATCCGACAAGACCCACATCACATTTGCTGACACTGGTAAAAGTAAGGTATTGGGTCTAGGTAGAGTTGCAATCTCAAGGGATCAACACATGGATAAAGTCATGCTTGTTGAATCCCTTGGCTTCAACTTAATGTCTGTCTCAATGCTTTGCGATTTAAACATGATCGTAATATTTGGAAAACATCGTTGCCTTGTTCTAATGGAATCTGACAAGTCTCTAGTATTTGAAGGGTATCGAAAAGATGATTTGTACGTGGTAGATTTCTCAGCAGGACCACAGCTTGCCGTATGTCTTCTAGCAAAAGCTTCAGAATGCTGGCTCTGGCATCGGAGGCTTGGTCATGCTGGCATGAGGAACCTCCACACCCTGGCAAAGAAGAAGCATGTCATAGGCATCGAGGGCGTCAAGTTCAAGAAAGATCACGTATGCGGTGCCTGTGAAGCAAGGAAGATGACGAGGGCCAAACATCCCTCGAAGACAATCATGACAACCACTCGACCCTTCGAACTGCTCCACATGGATCTTTTCGGTCCCACTCATTACTCAACTCTTACTACTACTGCTTGCCTCTATGGCTTTGTTATTGTTGATGATTATTCTAGATATACTTGGGTGCACATAATCCTTTACAAGACTGAAGTGCAAGATGTCTTCAGACGCTTCGCCAATCGAGCTATGAACAATTATGGCGCCAAGATAAAGCCCATCAGAATAGACAATGGCACTGAATTCAAGAACACTGGCCTTGATACATATCTTGATACCTTGGGCATCACACATGAATTCTCGGCCCCGTACACGCCACAGCAGAATGGCGTCGTCGAACGCAAAAACAGAACACTCATTGAGATGGCCAGAAAGATGCTAGATGAATACAAGACTCCAAGAAAATTCTGGCCTAAAGCCATTGATACTGCATGCCATACAATCAATCATGTTTATCTTCACAAGCTTCTGAACAAGACATCTTATGAGCTCCTTACTGGCAAGAAGCCAAATGTCAGTTACTTCAGAGTATTTGGCGCCAGGTGCTGGATCAAGGACCCACATCACACCTCAAAGTTTGCACTAAAAGCACATGAGGGTTTTATGCTTGGATATGGAAAGGATTCGCACTCCTACAGAGTCTTCAATCTCTTTCATTACAAAGTGGTTGAAACAGTGGATGTGCGGTTCGATGAGACCAACGGTTCACAAAGAGAGCAACTGCCAAATGTGCTAGATGAAGTTCCATCCAGTGAATCAATCAAGCTAATGGGAACTGGAGAAATTATACCTTATGAAGCTCATCCTGAAGAAGAACTTATCATCTCAGCACCTAATCAACATGAAGACAATGCTCAGCCTGAAGACATTCCTTCTAACAACGACAATGATCAGCAAGAGCAAAATCTTCGCCCTGTACATCCTCGCATTGCCAATGAAGTGCAGATTGAAAGAGTAATTGATAGCATCAATGCACCCGGTCCACTCACTCGTTCAAGGGCAACTCAGCTAGCAAATTTCTATGGGCACTTCACATTCGTCTCAATAACAGAACCAAAGAAAGTTGAAGAAGCCTTCATGGAACCTGAATGGATTCAAGCTATGCAAGAAGAGCTTCAACAGTTTGAGCTGAATAATGTATGGGAACTGGTTAAGCATCCTGATCCATGGAAGCACAATATAATAGGCACCAAATGGATATACCGCAACAAGCAAGATGAGCATGGTCAAGTTGTCAGAAACAAAGCTCGCCTCGTTGCTCAAGGATATACTCAAGTGGAAGGCATTGACTTCGATGAAACATTTGCTCCTGTGGCTAGACTTGAAGCCATACGCATACTGCTGGCCTATGCAAATCATCACAACATACTTCTTTATCAAATGGATGTGAAGAGTGCCTTCCTCAATGGCAAGATTGAAGAAGAAGTGTATGTTGCACAACCTCCTGGCTTTGAAGATCCAAAACATCCTGACATGGTATACAAGCTCAACAAGGCACTGTATGGCCTCAAACAAGCCCCTCGGGCCTGGTATGACACACTCAAATACTTCCTGAAGAGCAAAGGCTTCATACCTGGTTCTCTCGACCCCACTCTCCTCACGAAGACATATGATGGTGAACTGTTTGTGTGCCAAATATATGTGGATGACATTATCTTCAGCTGCACCAATCAGAAGTACAGCGAAGAGTTTGGATATATGATGCAAGAGCAATATCAAATGTCTATGATGGGAGAGCTGAAGTTCTTTCTCGGTCTTCAAATACGACAGCAATGCAATGGCATCTTCTTATCTCAAGAGAAGTATCTCAAAGATTGCCTGAAGAAGTTCGGTATGCAAGACTGCAAAGGCTTCACGACACCAATGTCAGCCAAGCATCATCTGGGTCCTGACGACAATGGTAAAAAGTTCGATCAAAAGGTATACCACTCCATGATTGGTTCTTTACTTTATCTATGTGCATCTAGGCCAGATATTATGCTTAGTGTTTGCATGTGTGCTCGATTTCAAGCGACACCAAAGGAGTCGCATCACTTAGCTGTGAAGCGAATTCTTCGATATTTGGCTCACACCCCAACTCTAGGATTATGGTATCCAAAGGGCTCAGAGTTTGATCTGGTTGGATTCTCGGATGTTGATTATGCTGGTGACAAAGTTGATCGCAAGTCTACATCAGGCACATGTCACTTTCTGGGACGATCACTTGTATGCTGGTCTTCAAAGAAGCAGAACTGTGTATCTCTCTCCACTGCTGAATCTGAATACATTGCTGCTGGATCTTGCTGTGCTCAGCTTCTGTGGATGAAGCAAACGCTCAAAGACTATGGCATTCATCTGAAGCAAGTGCCACTCTACTGCAACAACGAAAGCGCCATCAAGATTGCCAACAACCTAGTTCAGCACTCGAAGACAAAGCACATTGAAATTCGTCATCACTTTCTCAGAGATCATGTTGTGAAGGAAGATATTGATATCATACACGTCAACACTGAAGAGCAATTGGCAGATATCTTCACCAAGCCCTTGGATGAGAAGAGATTTTGCAAGTTATGGTGTGAGCTAAATATCCTGGAATCCTCAAATGTCCTGTGATCAGGCACACATCCTAACCCTTATGCATATTGATGACTTAGATGTGCAACACACGAAGTAAAGTATATCTTCAATCAATGAAGACATACATTCTAAGTGTGAATACATTAATGTGGAATTTGACTTCGGAGCGCCACGATAATTGTGCGCCGTGTCTAGGTCCAATACTTCCTATACGGTGGGTAACGCCACCACCAAATGTTCTGTTTGAAGTGTTTCACTCATGGCGTTACATTTGCTATGTCTTCACATTTGGTTTGGCTTCAATCTCAACATATCTTCATGATTATCTTCACTATGTTGATTATATAGATATATATATACTAGTGTTCTGTCCTCACAGCATTCACTTATAGCTATGTCTTCTTGTTGAATCTTTTGAACTAAGTGAATGTGATCGGACCCTAACCTCTCTATGCTTTCTATCTCAAATTCTATCTCTCCAAATCATATGCATTCTATTAAAACTGTCGAATGTCTTCTCTGCGCCCTTGCCAGCAGAAGATACAGAGAAAACCATTAAGTCCGTTTTCAATGCTCATTCCTCCACATGAAACCCGAAGAAGTAGGAACGACCACCCGACAATCCAGGCGTGCGTGGGACGTGGAACAAACCCCAAAATTCCGCATAATGGTCACATGTTCCTCAGATGCGAATCGCCAGGGGCACCTGTGTAATAACGCAGTGCCGCCCCTGTACCTATAAATACACACTTCACGGTGGTCATTATCTCTTCTTCCACTCTCGCACGAACCCTAGCGCCACCGCTAGCCCTCGACGACACCGGCGACGAAGCGCTTCGCTGCCGCAACCTCTCCGACGCCGTATTCACGCCGACCGCGGACATCGTCCTCTCTGCCGCCGCCGTAGGTGTCCTCCGTCGCCAAGTTAGGGCACGGAAGATCGAACTGCTCGGACTCATCTTCCACTCCGTCTAGCAGTTCTTAGTGTGGTAAATAAAACTTCCTTTTTACGGCACCGTTGATCCTATGGCTTTGTCACTTTCTACCACAAGCAGTTTCTATTCACACAAGTTAGATCTCTCCCATACTGCATCTCATAACATGCCTAGTATATTCACTTATGCTTCACAAAGTAGTTAGATTCCTCACTTGTATTGATATCTGGATCCGTACAAATCTGGAACCAACTCCTTATCTATGAGTGAATGTCTTCGCACGATGAGGTCAATGTCTTCTAAACTGATTTATATTCAAAATCTTCTGAGAATGCATATGACTTCTTCCCCTTCCCTCGCACCTTAATGCTGTCACAGGTACATGTCCATGGGAGAATCCCTTGGTTCTCATAGTCTGCATTCATTTGCAGAATTCTTACAGCATCATATAAATTCTCCCGAAGCAAGTTCCTGTTTGTCCAGCAAGCGAAAATCTTTGAAGCCTTTGAACGTGTTGAAGCCTTTCAGTTTAAAGTTCATGGCTTCAGAGAAATCAGCAAGGAAGGGTGGCAGAAAGCGTCATGGAGAAACATCTAGAGATCAGCCAGATGACCTCTCAAAACTGTACAAGATAGATCCTGAAGAGGATTACAATCAGCACAAGACCCGAATCCAATGGATTCGAAGATATTGGGCAGAACAATGGTTCAAATATCGATTTGTAACCCAGGAATATGCTGAGAAAAATGCCATCAAGAGACCATGGGGAGACATCCTATACAAGAATCTTCAACCCAGGTCCAGAGATGAAGCCATTGAACAAGGCTTCTATCCCTGCATGGTCCATGGGCCACAGCCCATTGATGCACACCCATCGTCACTACTATGGTGTTGTGACGACATTCTGTTCAAGCGCAACTTCCAGTTTGCCCAGAACTCAGCGAAGCAAAACAAGAAGACATTGGGACTAGACTTCAACCCTGGTCCCTCGGCTCCAAGGGCTGATGGCACACGAGATGCAAAACCCAATGTCATCGGTCCTTTCTACAACCTTGAAGGCCTCATCACCCATATCTTGGTTCAAGGGACTGCAGTGAATGAGCCTGCAGCTGACGCTGAATCAGATGAAGCACCTGCAGCGCCGAAGCCAAAGAAGTTGAAGAAGCCTAAAGCTTCAAAGCCTGCCCCTTCACCAAAAATCTCACGGGCGAAGCCACTGGCAACTGCACCTCCTGAAGAAAGTGTGCAGTCCGAAGATTTATCACGCATCTCCAAGCCCCAGAAGGTCAAGATGCCTCTGCCACACACCGGCCAAGAGCTAACAGCTGCTGCCATTGATCTGTCAAGTGATGAAGATCTTGCAGATGACGCTCTTGAGCAACTCATCAAGAGCAAAGAAGAAGTAGAAATCTTCAATGACCTGCCTCTCTTTGATGTGACAATCATCCACAACTTCATTGATGAGTGGTTTGACACGCCAAACATCAGCTTCGAAGATCTGCAGCTACCCATTGGCCTCAGTGTCGCCTTCCATGGTGCCATTGCTTCAGAGTTAGCTATCGCCCAGCGCATTGTTGAACTGAAGCAAAAGATTGACCATGAAAAGGCTCAGTTCAAGAAGCATATGGCCAAGCTCAGCGTGCAAGAGGTGAAGAACTTCAAGATTATGCTGCACAAGCTCAAGGAAGCCTTTCTCAAGAAACGTGCAGAAGCTCAAGGTTCTCGTGAGCGCATGAAGGTTCTGGCTGACAGATGTGTGCAAGCCTACAATGAGGCTGAGAAGCGCAAGGCCCTTGGGCGTCCTGGCATCGACCCCAGGATGGCTGCAAAGAAGATGAAGAAGCCCGCTACGGCTGAACCTGACGCACCAAGGCAGGAAGCAGATCCCATTGTCTTCCCAACTAGAATGACTGGCTCGAAGCCAAAAAGCCGGTCAACTGCTTTAGAGCTCAAGAAGATGAGGACTGCTGAGGCTGAAGCCAGGAAGAGGAAACATCCGGAAGCCTCTCCTATTGCCCCCTCCAAGAAGAAGAGGAAGACCAATAAAGATCGGGCTGCTCCCACGGAGCCTTTGATAGTTGAACCCATTTCCATGGTTCGTCCTAACGCTGAACACCAACTGACAATCCATGAGCCTGCTTTCACAGAGGCTCATGAAGCTGAAGACTTTCCAGCAGCTGATCCCATCACTGCTGAAGACATTGGTCACCATGACCATGTAGAAGATGGTGCAGTCCTTCCTCAGCTCAAGCACAGCGAACTCATCAGCATTGGTCGTCCTCTGACGCCAATCGCTCAGGATGCTTCATGGGCCGATCGCCCACAAGAGGAAGAAGACTTTGAGGCCCAGCCAACTCCCACTACACAGGCGTCGCCTGCATTGCACAGGCTTCGCAAAGGACCAAGGCCTCCAGTCTCTACGTCTGAAGCTGAATCTGCTGAAGACATTCCGGCTGCATCAGCCGATGAAGAAGAAGTCCCACAAGCTGCTACTCCCCTGTCCCACCAAGAAGCAGTTCTCGAGGAGAACGTGATTGAAAATCTTGCGGCTGCCACCACCAACACCACTGAAGCCACTGACGCTATCATGGCTGAAGCAAATGTGGAGCCCTCACCAACAAAAGCACCAGAAGTCAGCGAAGCCACTGATCCCGCTGCTTCTGTTCCTGCGTCTGCTGCCGGTCCCCAATTCGACTATCATGTTGAGCACAGGCCTCAGGTACAGAAGCCAATCCCAAGATTGTCAAGGTTCCCAGGTCCTGCATCAGCACCTGGCTCCTTCAATATCAATGGCTTCAGAGCAGACAACACATTCTTCAATAGCTCCAGGAACCCCTACTCAAGGGAAAGGATGTCATCTGATCGGTTCTGGAGCTATCCGCAGCAAAGCTATTACTCCTGCATTCTATACAATCAAGGTCGCATCTTCCCCCACAAGCGTCTTGACATTGAAGCTATAGCTGGTCTGCCCTGTCTGGAAGAAGCTCTGGATTGCTTCAAAGAAGTTGGATTGCTGCCATTCGTCACTGACCAAGAGCATTGGAATGAAGAGTTGCTGCTCCAATTCTATGCCACACTTCACATCCGCGGGTATAACAGAGACCCGAAGACTTGGGTCCTGGAGTGGATGACAGGAAACGTTCATCACAAAGCTAAAGCCTTTGACATCATTGAGCTCACTGGTCTGCCCACTCCCGGAGATCTCTACGAATCTGGCTGTCAACTTCACAGTGGAGCTATGGAGAGCATCTTTCAGAAGCCTGAACCTAACATGAGTCAGATGCTCAGTATGATGAAGCCATTACCTCAAGACGCTGCATATCCCAAAGAGTTCTTCGTTCAAGACCTTGAGTATCTGCCAAGAACCATTTATCACATCATAAGGCGAACTCTCTGGCCAATCAAAGGACATTCTCCCCATGCCAAGCTGGAAGGTCCAATGAAGACTTTGGTCTTCTACATTCTTCATGGAAAATGCTTCAATACACAGGATTTCTTCATTCGCCAACTTGCTGCATCAGGCTCTGATTTGTTTGGCTTGAAGTTCTATGCCCCATGGGTCATGCGGCTGATCAAACTTCACTCCACTATCTCATATCAGCCATCTGCTCGCAATCATCGGATTTTTCTGCCTGATGTGGATATGTCGATTGAAGCCATCTATCCTGAGCCTGCCAAGGAACCCCTAAGTCTTCAAAATGCAGAGCATCAAAGTTTCACTCAGAACGTTAAAGGCGTGGAAGCCGTAACTCGTGTGTATCCTTTGGCTGGCACTACACGTGCACCGCATCCTGCTCTCACTGAAGCCACTGATAGTACAACTGCTCCACGACCCAAGAAGCGCACTCGTGTTCTCAACGATCGAGAGATTCTTGTGGCTCTTCATCAGAAATAGGATAGGCATCATGAATGGCTGAAGCGTCAGATGCAAAGCCTCTTGGTGGATGTTAATCGCATTCGCAATCTTGCCACCAAGAATGCTTTTGTTGCCCATGAAACCTCTCGCCGCATATGGAAAGGGCTAACGATGATGTGTTCTGAAGATGATCTTCAAGAGGATGGCTTCACTGAGCGATTCAAGTTTGACTCCACACCTCCTCGAAGGGCAGTGCTGCGACGAACTCCATCCCTTGAAGACTCTGAGTTCTCTTCCTCTGCTGCAACTGTGAATGCCAGAGTGATCGAGGATGAAGACGATGCTACTTCACCGCCACCTCCTTCAGCACGCTTCGACTCTGCTCCAAGCTCTTCAGCACCGCCAAACACCACCAACGACCCTGCTGCTTCACCTACTCCTCTTGGGAACGAGTAGATGCTCTATGTCTTCAAACCTTTTTGGTCCTTACTGACAAAAGGGGGAGAAGCATATGAGGTTTATAGTCTTCAAGCGGGTCCATATGGGCGAGTACTTTATATTTTGCATCGTGCTTACAACTCTCGTTTTGCTACATTTGGTTCTTTGAGTTGTAACACTTAAACTCGATGGTCGTCTGCTACTTATCTGCCACCTTGTGTTGCGATGATAAATTCCGCATGTGCGACGATAAATTCCGCACTTAGATCATTCTGCAGACGTCCATTTTCCATTATGCATGTCATTATCTTCATATACTTTCACATGCATAGTGGATTGTCATCATAAGTTGAAGTGGATCTCCACAAGTACAACCTGCCATGTGCATTTGCATTCCAAAAGCAAATTACTTATATGCACATCTTCAGGGGGATCCCTTGCAACTTATGAAGACAATTCCTTATCCTTTACAATTTCACAGATTATATTCCCCGTTGAAAACTTCAACTAGTTTGTCATCAATCACCAAAAAGGGGGAGATTGTAAGTGCATCTAGTGCCACCCCTAGTTGGTTTTGGAGTATTGACGACAAACCTACTTGAGGGACTAATGTGTTTGTGAGAATTGCAGGATAACACAGGTAGAAGTCCTTCATTGATTCGGTTTTCCTACCAGAGATGACCCCTAAAAATGTATGAAGACATTGAAGTCAAAGGTGGTATATGAAGATATTCACATTGAAGACTATGACAAGAGAAGACACCACATGAAGCCTATGGAGCTCGAAGACTTAGATCTTTCGTAGTTCTCTTTTTCTGTGTTGAGTCATAGGAACCACCGTACTGTTAAGTGGGGTCCAAGAGAACCAGTCAGAATGACAGAAGTGATGCTTAAACAAAACCTATGTCTTCGAGTGAAGACTTCGAGAGCGAATCTTGTCCAGAGTCGGGCAAGTCGGCTTTGCTTGAAGCCCAAGTAAAGTTGTCGTGTGAGTTTGAAATCTGACCGTTGGAACACGTGTCAGTTCCTTAGTGATCCAGGGTCATTTCAGACAAATCAGGTCGGGTTGCCAAGTGGCTATAAATAGCCCACCCCCTACAACCATAAATGGTTGGCTGCTCAGATTCAGAGTACGGCTTTTGTCGTTTGAGAGCAACCCACCTCGAAGCATTTGAGAGAGAATTCCTTGCGAGGATAAAGCCCTAACCACCCAGAGCCAAAGAGAATTAGGCATCACTTAAGTCTTCTTGTCTGTGTGACCTGAAGACTTATTACACTTGAGGACTGTGCATTCTCCAGACGGTTAGGCGTCGCATTCTGAGCATCCAAGAGACATTGTGGATTGCCGGTGAACGAAGTCTGTGAAGGTTTGGGAGTCTACCTTGAAGACTTACCAGAGTGATTGGGCGAGGTCTGTGTGACCTTAGCTCAAGGGGAATACAATGAGGACTGGGTGTCCTGACATGCGTGTTCAGGACTGGGTGTCCGGGACTGTGTGTCCTAAGGTTTAAATACCTAGTCGCCCTAACCAGACATACAGTTGTCACAGCAACTGGAACTGGTCCAACAAATCATTGTCTTCAGCGAGTCACTGGTTTCATCTTCCCTTCCCTTTACTTACTGTTACTCCTTGTGAAGTCATTGTATGTTCGCACTATCTTTTGTCTTCACTGAGTGACTGCATGTTCTGTGTGGCTTCACAATATCTTCCTACCTGATCCTTACTACATTGCTGCTATTAGTCATTGTGCTTTCACTCTATTGAATACTTGACTATGTCTTGCCTAGTGTAGTCTACCTTCCGCTGCAGGGTAATAGGTTTATTCCTATCGTTTGTCTTCATAACTTCCATGTTTTGAAGACTTTCATAAAAATCGCCTATTCACCCCCCCTCTAGTCGATATAACGCACTTTCAATCCGCCACGAGCCTCAACATTCATCGGACCACATACATCAATATGTATGATTTCCAACAATTCTGTTGCTCTCTCCATAGTTCCGGAGAACGGCGTTTTAGTCATCTTGCCCATGAGGCACGGTTCACAAGTACCAAGTGATTCATAATCAAGTGGTTCCAAAAGTCCATCAGTATGGACTTTCTTCATGAGCTTTACACCGATATGACCTAAACGGCAGTGCCACAAATAAGTTGCACTATCATTATCAACTCTGCATCTTTTGGCTTCAACATTATGAATATGTGTATCACTACTATCGAGATTCATCAAAAATAGACCACTCTTCAAGGGTGCATGACCATAAAAGATGTTACTCATATAAATAGAACAACCATTATTCTCTGATTTAAATGAATAGTCGTCTTGCATCAAACAAGATCTAGATATAATGTTCATGCTCAACACTGGCACCAAATAACAATTATTTAGGTCTAATACTAATCTCGAAGGTAGATGTAGAGGTAGCGTGCCGACCGCGATCACATTGACTTTGGAACCATTTCCCACACGCATCGTCACCTCGTCCTTTGCCAGTGTTCGCTTAATCCGTAGTCCCTGTTTCGAGTTGCAAATATTAGCAATAGAACCAGTATCAAATACCTAGGTGCTACTGTGAGCTCTAGTAAGGTACACATCAATAACATGTATATCACATATACCTTTGTTCACCTTGCCATCCTTCTTATCCGCCAAATACTTGGGGCAGTTCCGCTTCCAGTGACCAGTCTGCTTGTAGTAGAAGCAATCAGTCTTAGGCTTAGGTCCAGACTTGGGTTTCTTCTCCTGAGAAGCAACTTGCTTGTTGTTCTTTTTGAAGTTCCCCTTCTTCTTCCCTTTGCCCTTCTTGAAACTGGTGGTCTTACTGACCATCAACACTTGATGCTCCTTCTTGATTTCTACCTCTGCAGCTTTTAGCATTGCGAAGAGCTCGGGAATTGTCTTATCCATCCCTTGCATATTATAGTTCATCATGAAGCTCTTGTAGCTTGGTGGAAGTGATTGGAGAATTCTGTCAATGACGCTATCATCTGGAAGATTAACTCCCAGTTGAATCAAGTGATTGCAGTACCCAGACATCTTGAGTATATGCTCACTGACAAAACTATTTTCCTCCATCTTGCAGCTATAGAACTTATTGGAGACTTCATATCTCTCAATCCAGGCATTCTTTTGAAATATTAACTTCAACTCCTGGAACATCTCATATGCTCCATGACGTTCAAAACGTCGTTGAAGTCCCGGCTCTAAGCCGTAAAGCATGGCACACTGAACTATCGAGTAGTCATCAACACGTGACTGCCAGGCATTCACAATGTCTGCAGTTGCTGGCGCAGGTGGTACACCTAGCGGTGCTTCCATGACATAATTCTTCTGAGCAGCAATGAGGATAATTCTCAAGTTACGGACCCAGTCCGTGTAATTGCTACCATCATCTTTCAACTTTGCTTTCTCAAGGAACGCATTAAAATTCAATGGAACAACAGCATGAGCCATCTATCTACAATCAGCATAGACAAGCAAGATACTATTAGGTACTAAGTTCATGATAAATTTAAGTTCAATTAATCATATTACTTAAGAACTCCCACTTAGAAAGACATCCCTCTAATCTTCTAAGTGATCACGTGATCCAAATCAACTAAATCATAACCGATCATCATGTGAAATGGAGTAGTTTTCAATGGTGAACATCACTATGTTGATCATATCTACTATATGATTCACGCTCGACCTTTCGGTCTCAATGTTCCGAGGCCATATCTGCATATGCTAGGCTCGTCAAGTTTAACCTGAGTATTCTGCGTGTGCAAAACTGGCTTGCACCCGTTGTAGATGGACGTAGAGCTTATCACACCCGATCATCACGTGGTGTCTCAGCACGACGAACTTTGGCAACGGTGCATACTCAGGGAAAACACTATTATCTTGAAATTTGGTGAGAGATCATCTTATAATACTACCGTCAATCAAAGCAAGATAAGATGCATAAAAGATAAACATCACATGCAATCAATATAAGTGATATGATATGGCCATCATCATCTTGTGCTTGTGATCTCCATCTCCGAAGCACCGTCATGATCACCATCGTCACCGGCGCGACACCTTGATCTCCATCGTAGCATCGTTGTCGTCTCGCCAAACTTATGCTTCCATGACTATCTCTACCGCTTAGTGATAAACTAAAGCATTGCAGGGCGATTGCATTGCATACAATAAAGCGACAACCATATGGCTCTTGCCAGTTGTCGATAACTCGGTTACAAAACATGATCATCTCATACAATAAAATTTACCATCATGTCTTGACCATATCACATCACAACATGCCCTGCAAAAACAAGTTAGACGTCCTCTACTTTGTTGTTGCAAGTTTTACGTGGATGCTACGGGCTTAGCAAGAACCGTTCTTACCTACGCATCAAAACCACAGCGATAGTTTGTCAAGTTGGTGCTGTTTTAACATTCGCAAGGACCGGGCGTAGCCACACTTGGTTCAACTAAAGTTGGAGAAACTGACACCCGCCAGCCACCTTTGTGCAAAGCACGTCGGTAGAACCAGTCTCGCGTAAGTGTACGCGTAATGTCGGTCCGGGCCGCTTCATCCAACAATACCGCCGAACCAAAGTATGACATGCTGGTAAGCAGTATGACTTATATCGCCCACAACTCACTTGTGTTCTACTCGTGCATATGACATCTAAGCATAAAACCTGGCTCTGATACCACTATTGGGAACGTAGTAATTTCAAAAAAAAAATCCTACGCACACGCAAGATCATGATGATGCACAACAACGAGAGGGGAGAGTGTTGTCCACGTACCCTCGTAGACCGAAAGCGGAAGCATTAGCACAACGCGGTTGATGTAGTCGTACATCTTCATGATTCGACCGATCAAGTACCGAACGCACGGCACCTCCGAGTTCAGCACACGTTCAGCTCGATGACGTCCCTCGAACTCCGATCCAGCCGAGTGTTGAGGGAGAGTTTCGTGAGCATGACGGCATGGTGACGATGTTGATGTTCTACCGACGCAGGGCTTCGCCTAAGCACCGCTATAGTATTATCGAGGTGGACTATGGTGAAGGGGGGCACCGCACACGGCTAAAAGATCAACTTGATCAATTATTGTGTCTATGGGGTGCCCCCTGCCCCCGTATATAAAGGAGCAAGGGGGTGCGGCCGGCCAGGGAGAGGGCGCGCCAGGAGGAGTCCTACTCCCATCGGGAGTAGGACCCCCCCCCCTTTCCAAGTTGGAATATGATTCGGGAGGGGGAAAGAGAAGGGAGAGAAGGAAAGGGGAGGCGCCACCACCCTCTCCTTGTCCTATTCAGACTAGGGGGGAGGGGCGCACGGCCCAGCCCTGGCCGCCTCTCCTCTTCTCCGTAAAGGCCCACTAAGGCACATTTACCTCCCGGGGGTTCCGGTAACCTCCCGGTACTCCGGTAAAATCCCGATTTCACCCGGAACACTTCCGATATCCAAACATAGGCTTCCAATATATCAATCTTCATGTCTCGACCATTTTGAGACTCCTCGTCATGTCCGTGATCACATCCGGGACTCCGAACAACCTTCGGTACATCAAAACATATAAACTCATAATATAACTGTCATCATAACGTTAACCGTGCGGACCCTACGGGTTCGAGAACTATGTAGACATGACCGAGACACGTCTCCGGTCAATAGCCAATAGCGGAACCTGGATGCTCATATTGGCTCCTACATATTCTACGAAGATCTTTATCGGTCAAACCGCATAACAACATACGTTGTTCCCTTTGTCATCGGTATGTTACTTGCCCGAGATTCAATCATCGGTATCTCAATAGCTAGTTCAATCTCGTTACCGGCAAGTCTCTTTACTCGTTCTGTAATACATCATCTCGCAATTAACTCTTTAGTTGCAATGCTTGCAAGGCTTAAGTGGTGTGCATTACCGAGAGGGCCCAGAGATACCTCTCCGACGATCGGAGTGACAAATCCTAATCTCAAAATACGCCAACCCAACAAGTACCTTTGGAGACACCTGTAGAGCACCTTTATAATCACCCAGTTACGTTGTGACGTTTGGTAGCACACAAAGTGTTCCTCTGGTAAACGGGAGTTGCATAATCTCATAGTCATAGGAACATGTATAAGTCATGAAGAAAGCAATAGCAACATACTAAATGATCGGGTGCTAAGCTAATGGAATGGGTCATGTCAATCACATCATTCTCCTAATGATGTGACCCTGTTAATCAAATGACAACTCATGTCTATGGTTAGGAAACATAACCATCTTTGATCAACGAGCTAGTCAAGTAGAGGCATACTAGTGACAATCTGTTTGTCTATGTATTCACACATGTATTATGTTTCTGGTTAATACAATTCTAGCATGAATAATAAAAATTTATCATGATATAAGGAAATAAATAATAACTTTATTATTGCCTCTAGGGCATATTTCCTTCACGACTTCCATCTCGCACGACCCAATCTTGAGGATATTATGGCTTCTACCGGCTTTCTTAGGTGTAAAAACATTATCATCACTCTGATCAACTTTCTCCTCGTCTTCATGTCGTGCCATGACGAAAACCCCGAGTTCACCATCGAGTTCGACGCAAACAACACATCATGACAGCAAGATCATTCCATCAGACTTGACAAGAAACTTACAGTTTCTAAAAGAAAGCAACAAGAACTTCATGTGATTTATGCTGCTAGTGGTAGCGGTAAATACACCTCGAAACCCATCCGACCATGGACCACCAATCACTCTCACACTAATCGTGGCCTCCACGGAGCGAACAATGTGGCTGAATGTCAACTCTAGTGTGCTAAGCTTGTTAGGCTAACTCCACCACGCGACCCTATCCTGTCCGCCCTCGTCCGTTTGGGGTAAAATGGACAAACCAGACGGCCCAGCGCGCGACTACAAACGGATATTTGTCCGCTTTGTGTCCGCTTTTGACCCATCCGTGGTCCAAGTTTGCGCCAGTTTTGGGGTGAAACGGACAGCGCGCGGACGGGCGGGATGCGCGCGCTTGTCCTCCCCTGGCCCGCCTGTCGGTGGGAGAAACCAAACCCCCCACGACCATTTGGCGCCATTTTCCACAAACCCTCCCACGTCCCTCCCGCCCACCCCCTCTCTCCCCCGTCCATGGCTGACGCCCCGCCGAATTCTGGCGGCCTGGCCGTCGACCCGCCCACAATGGTGAAGAAGAAGGCGGCCAAGGCGCCAAGGAAGCCGCGGTCGGAGTGCACGCCAGAGGATATAGCCAAGTTGGACGCGGAATCGGCGAAGAGGAGGGAACGGAGAGCGGTCGTCAAGGTCAATGCCGCCGCGGCCAAGTTCGCCGCCCAGCGCGAGGAGCTGGAGGCCGCGCGACGCAAGGCCTCTACCGACGAGAAGGAGGACCTCGTCAACAAAGCGCACGCCATCCTCATGCTTGGCATGGGCCGTCCGGCCGGGTTCCCTGCAGCGGCCGCTGGCCCCGCGAGCACAGGCTCGTCGGTCGCCCGGCCTCCGCACTGCCAATCACCGACATCGTGGACCGCACCCATGTCACCCGACTTTCCTCTGCCAAGGCACGACAGCCAGACCCGTTTCTCGGGGTCGCTGGACGTGGGCTTGTTCGCGCCGTCCACACCGCGTCCCACGGCCATCATCGACCTCAACGTCACGCCTGGATCCAGTAGCGGCGGTCGGGCGTCCGTCGAGATGCAAAGAAAGCAAGCACGAGCACCGTTCACGGGCACCATGCCCCCCCCCCCCCCGTGTCTTGTTTGACGGAATGTCAACACCAACGCCAACGGTCGACGACCCCTTCTACAACCAGTACATGGAGGACGTTATCTTTGAGGGTGGGCATGGATGTGCCTACGACCCCGAGGAGACCCAAAGTCAGGATGGCCGCGCCCTGTATGTGCCCGATGAAGAGTCCGACGACCGTGCTGACTACGACCATGGTGACTCGTGGCATGAAGACGATGACATCTATGTTGAAGGTGACGGTGATGAAGAAGAAGGCAATGACGTTGATATTAGTGGCGAGCCATTGTTCATCGACGAGCTCACCCAAAGAGCGGAAGCACAAAAGAAGAGGAAGAGCATTCGCACGGGTTCATACACACAAGATGAGGACAAGTTGATTCGCCAAGCTTGGATGGAGATTAGCCAAGATCCGAGGACCGGCGCACAACAAAAGGGCATTGTTTTTTGGATGAGAGTCCACAAAACATTCCATGAAAGGAAGATGTTTGAGCCCTACCAATTTACAAGCAACCGTGGCATCGGCTCGATTCAAAAGAGATGGTTGTTCATCCAACAAGAGTGCAACAAGTATTGCGCCGCATTTGAGAGCGTTGAAGCACGGCCCGTGAGTGGTCTCGGCGTTGGGGACATGGTATGCTCTCCTCTTCCTAGCCCTTTCCTTGCTACGGGCATGACACTTTGGCCATGTATATGTTTGCATGTTCACTTGTTGTTGATCATGTGATTTAGGCATTTCAATCTTTGGAGGCATTCAAGGCCCGGCACAATGACAAGCCATTCACTCTTACACATTGTTGGACGATCATCAACAATTTCCCTAAGTTCAAGGACCAATACCGTGAACTACAAAGGAAGAGAGGACTAAAGACGGCCAAGTACGTCGGAGGTGGAGATGGCGAGGCCTTGAAGAGGCCGAGGGGCAAGACCAACTCCAAGGTTGATGACATACGTGATGCCTCATCCATGGCATTGCATGACACTTTGCATGGCATGATGTCCCAAAAGGATGTGAGGGACGAGAAGAAGCGGCAAAGCAAGGAGGAGCAAATGAAGCAATACCTAGACCTTCAAAGAAAGAAGCTTGAGATGGAGGAGGCGGCTAAGAGGAGGAAGATCGACATGAAGGAGGCGGCCCGGCAAAGGCAGCTCGACATCGAGGCCGACAACGTCAAGGCCAGGCAGTGGTAGCTCGACATCGATGCCACGAACGCTGCCACCAAAGCGAAGGAGGTGGCCCTTGCGATCATGAGCGTGGACTTGTCGAAGATGAGCGATAAGACGAGGGCTTGGTTCGAGGCCAAGCAGAAGGAGATGCTCGAAGCCGAAGGCCTGAACTAGGTCATCCGATCAGCCATGGCCGTTCTTTTTGGAGGCTGGCATGGGTGCCGCCCGCCCGCTGGGTCGTTGGCTGTGTGCCGGCGAGAAAACATTCATTTTGATGGCCGGCTGCGTTGCCGGCGAGGACAACTATTCATTTTGGAGGCTGACTGTGTTGCCGGCCGCTGGCTGATGGCGGCGATGGACGTGTAGACCGCTGGCCTGAACTAGGGCTTGGCATTTGAAACGTTCTTTTGGTTTTTTAAATAGACACACAGACAGAATGAGGCAAATAGATGCGGCCGCGTGCTGGGCGCACGGCCACCGCATCCCAGGACACGCCCGGACACGACCCCAAATCCCACCCCAAATGGACGAAATTCGGACAAAGCGGACGTCTATTTGGGGTCATGCGGTGGAGTTGGCCTTAGTCCTGATTTTGTTGATCACAAGTGACCGACTCTCACTACCGCCACTAAAGTACCGCACAACCAGAAAGCTTAAATCTTTGTCCTCAGATTCAGTGGAGCCCTTCACTTTCAACACAACCTCAAATTTCACAGGATCAATCACCACGATACCACGGATAGGACCTGTCAATTCTAGGTAGGGATCCTGCATGCACACAATGATTAGTTAACCGAGTAATGCTGATATATAGCCCCTCCTTAATGATTAATAAGAAGACGTGTATAAGTCCTCGTAAAAGTTAAAAAAATATGAGACATATATCAAGTGAAAGTAACTAGAACAATGGCAATTAGAAATATGTCGGTGACACAAAAATGACCCATGGGGCACAAAATTCGACATGAATTTGAGTTTGATCTTGAAGCATGTTAAATCTTGAGAACCCTTTAGATCTATAGAACCAGTTTAAATATATAATAAGTGAAGAGTGAAAATGTGCATGCATATGCCATGCACTATTGTTCCATAAAACTCCTCTATACCTGAAAACGTGCACCATAGTGACACCAGAGATGCACCAAAGATCATACTCAAATGCAAACTTTAGTCAACTTAGAAAACTACTTCCTCCGTTTCTAAATATAAGTCTTTGTAGAGATTTGACTACAAACTACATACGGATGTATATAGACATATTTTAGAGTGTAGATTCATTCATTTTGATCCGTATGTAGTCCATAGTGGAATATCTAAAAAGATTTGTATTTAGGAACGGAGGGAGTATATGTGGTGCAGTTTGGCCTCAAGGTTAGGTGCTTATATGATTCACAGCGAACATGAGCATATTAATTGCTTGTTAGCCAGAGAAATGCAAACTTTAGTCAACTTAGACTACAATATGAAGATGTACCAGAAAAATCTTGTGGGAAGCAACGAATTCGAACACAAACCTCCTGGTGGATGATTTGCCAGTTATCCTTGGTGCGATGGAAGATGATATTACGATTGTGATCCAGAGTGTCGCGTGCGGCGACGATGCCGAACACATGCAATGGCCATGCTAAATCCCGATGTAGTTCAGCAAGCTTGATTGAGAAGACGTTGAGAGTGTGCATGTAGGAGCATGCGAAGTCTCGTGGCCCAGGTGGTTCATCCGTGAAACGCATCGGGGGAATAAGCGCTGCATACATATATGCATCAATATAATGTATGTAGTCCGCAAGTTTGAAAATCTATTTACATGAACGAAATATCTAGGGTTAGGAAGAGGAAGTTAATTCTTTTCACTACAAGAAATCTGTTAATCCATGACGGAGATGAACCATCATAGGTGGGCACAAAACTGTCAGGGTGGACGTCCATGACGAATTTGAAATCCGTCATGTATATTGCGTCATAATTTCACCATGGTGCACTCCATGACAGATTACCAAAGTTGTCATGGATGTGATCCCCACCGATGACAGAAATGCACCATCATGGATGCCATGCCGTTAACATCGTTAACGTGCATGCCATGTCATCATCTGACGTGGGAGCCAACATGGATCTGAGATGGCAGTCCATAAGGTTATCGGCCCACTTAGGATTCTGGCCCAGTATTTTGGTTTCGGCCTATGTGAAGATTGGCCCAATGAGGGTTACAAGCCACTAGTTTTAGTTATGGCACATTTCATAATCGGCCCAATAATCTTATCTCAAACTGATGTCTTCATCCCATAAATTCTATCCAACAATATCCATAATTAACATTTTCATCCCTAAAAAATTAACATTTTCGTCACATCAGTTATTTTTTTAATAACTCAGGCCATATCACTCAACAAAAATAAATGACAAATGCCACCAAAATCAAAATGTGCACCACAAAAAATAAAATTGCAAATTACTCCCTAAAGCACTATGCAACCATTGCCACCCCCTTGTCATCACCCAGCGCTCGCCGGAGATCCTGCACATCCATCCCTCCATGGCCGCCCTTTTCCAATCTTAGCACACATCGACGCCATCTGTGTACACCAGATAAGCAGCGGTGGGAGGGGATGACGAGCATGTCATCGCCCCTATGCCATTGACCTCCAGCATGCACGGTGGATGGGGAAAACACTGACCGACGACGACATCGACCCCCGTAGTCCACAACACTGACCGCCGCCAGTCGAGATAGGAGGTCGTTGCAGTGATTGGCCATCGATGGCTGGGGCCACCACTACAAAGATCTACGCGACGGGTCAGCACATCTCCTCGGCATAGGGTCAACGAAGCCCCACGCCTCTTGGTGGCCCAGCGCGACGCCCCGCCGGTTGTTGGGGTGTCTGCACTTCATGGTGGCGCTCCTTCCCTTACTGCGGCCTCCGAGCTCCAAGACCTGCAAGGAAAGGGGGATGAATTGGAGAATGGGCAGCGGAGATCAAGAAGAGCAGGGGCTGGATAGTAATGAATTGATTTTGAAGGAGAAGAGGACGAGGGCGGCCTCGGCGCAGATGACGTCGGGATCACCATAGAAGTCTTCCTCCTAGAGGCCGGCGCAACGGGTCGACAAGAAGCATCGACGGCTGGGCCCTCGGTCGTCTGGCACACGGTGGTGGTCCGTTTCGGAACGCCGAGATGCGACCAGCGAGATGGGAGGCACTTGGAGAAGAGGCTAGGAGGAATGGCGGCTGATTTCTCGGCGGAAGAGGAGTTGGTGGGTGCGGGGGTAGGGGAGAAAGAAGATAGGATAGGGTTTGCACGCCATCCATCGGATCTTGGAAAATCGAACGGTTGAAATTGGCGATCCGTGGGCATGTTGGTTCGACCAACCAGAGGGCACGATTTCACTCAAGTTGGATCGCCCCTCGACTGAGAGGTATAATGGGCTTTTTCTGCTTTCAGCCCAACAGCGAGTAACTTTTACATTTTTGTTTCATATTTCCCAATAACTAAATAAGCTATACGTGTGAAGTAGTAACTTGCAAAAAATATCTTATGTACCCCAATACATTTTTACATTAGGTATGCTAAATATATGTTTTTAGGAGTTTCAAAAAAATCCAAATGATATATTTTTTCTATTGTTTAATGAACTTTCACATGTGTATTGAAAATCATTCCACTTCGAACTACATTTGTGTGAAAAAAGTTATATAATCTTTTGAAGTAGATATTCAAGTGTATATGTTTAGGTCATATCCCAAAATGGAACAATGTTTCAAAAGTTTTTGTGAAGAATTGAAACTTCTATTTGCAACCTATAGGGGGGAAGGATAATATATCTTAAAGAGATCAAAATCATGTAATTTATCATGAAATAACATAATGGGTGCATATGCTTGGCAAAATTTCTCCTCTTGAAACCATGATTCTTCCTCGAAGATGTTCCACTTTCCAAGTAGTGTACGCCATAAATTTTGTGAAACCTTCTCAAAGTTTTACCACACTCTCTAAGGATCATATGGTGACACCATGCCAGGTTTCGTGTGTTTTCAAACTTAGTTTAAATTTTATAGACTACAACATGATAAGCTACATGTTTGGGGTCGAGTCTTGGCACCCTGATGTTTGAAATTCCTCCTCTTTTCTTGGTTAAAGCCTAAACATAGACTCATTAACAAAAATAATAAATTTAAACTCCAAAAAGTGTGAAATGTTAACATGGATCATGTGATGCATGTAAATACACTTAATTTCTTAAGTATTGCAAACAAACTCCAAAAAGTGTGAAATGTTGACACGGAACATGTGATGGTGTATGTTGAGCGTAGAAAAAAATTCAATGTGAAACACTAAAGCAACCAACACTTCGCCTTGAAACCTGACACGTTCCCTCCCAAACCCACGATTCTTCCTTACATATGTTCTGGTTCCAAGTAGTGTACGTCATAACTTCTGTGAAACCTTCTGAAATTTTCATCACACTCTATGGGGATCATAAATATGATAACACCATATCAGGTTTCATGTTTTTCAGACATGGTATAAATTTTGTAAATCAAAAATGCCGATAAGCTACATGTTCATGGTCGAGTCTTGGCACCATGATGTTTGGAATTCCTCCTCTCTTTTTGGATAAGGCCTAAATATACGAAAAATGCCAATGGAGGCCGAGCTCCGGTGAGCTTGTTTACAAATTTTATTATCTCGGATCGTGAAAAAATCCAAATTTATTTTGTGAGCACACATGCACATGTACTATATATATGCAAAATTTCACATAATTATACGTTTACATTTGGCGTATAGAAAAAAGACAAATGTGCATTTTCAAATGGGCCTTTTACTTTTGTTATTGGGCCAGAAATTTGTTTTTTTTGTACAGCCTACAAATCACAACATTTTTCGACGAAATTGAACACATTCTTGCGGAATACATATATGATTCCATGTTTTTTTCATATTTTTTTGAAACTTTTAAACACACTTTTTCATATTTTCAAAATATCATGCTCACTGGAGCCCGGCCTCCAAAAATTGGCACCCCTAAATAAAGACTTATTAACATAGGTAAAAAAGTTCAGCCCATTTTTCCAACTTCCTAATGCACTCGCAATTCAAAATTGAATTATATCGGTTAAATGCCTAGAAATACACGTATTGACTTAAATATTGCAAACGAATGTTCAACGTGTTCTAAGAAAATGTTCAACATGTACTAAAAACTTATAGTTTAAAATCACTCTGGCATTTGAAGAAACATATTTATTTTTAATAGAAGTTGAGCTATTTTAACACATTTCTAGAATTTATATTAATATCACATAATAATTTTTTAACATACATTTTCATTTTTTAAAATATTTTTCTCTTAAAAAACACAAATGCATATACACAATAATTGTGTGCTTGTGGTCGTGAATGAATGTACATGATTTTAAGAAACTTTTTGAATTTTTTCAGTTCACTTTTTTTGTATTTTTATCATTTTCACTTTACTTTTTTAAAAATACATGTGAACTTTATCAAATAGTCATTATACATTTTTCGTATGCACACATAACTTTTTTTGATACACCTTGACAAGTTGCCAAGTGGGAAGGTGCTAACCGCTTAGAATTCGTGTCTCGTCTTCGTGTTCTATTCATGTGATGTTCTTTTTTTTAATCAAAACATGCGGCATACTCCTATAGAATTTTCACATGTACTATAATATATATATTTTGTCCTGTAGCAGTTTCAATAATTTTAGAGATTATTTAATATTTTCTATGGTTTAAATGCATTTATGTGTGGTTACCAGAGGTACTGCCATTTTCATGTATATGTAAGTCAAATAAGGATTAAACATTTCAAAAAAGATATTTAAGGAATTATTTTTTATTTAGCTCATATCTTAGAAACAGATAAAAATGTCAGAAGATACTTGGGGATAACTCGAAACTTCTATTTGCAACCTATTAGAAAAAAATGATAATAATATCAAAATACAATAGACAATTCTTATAAATGGGCATGGAACAATGTTATTAATTCATTAGAGGGACACGAAAATTTAGGAGATTTCATGAATGTTTGCTATACATTGACGTTAAGTTGTACATTACATAACTATTGTTGCTTTTTCGCAAAAGAAAAAAACATATTGTTGCCTACGCGTGAAATGTACTATAGAAACTAAAAAAACATGGCTCGTTGTACATAATAATTTGGCTCATTGGAACGTAGAGTTCAGTGCTATGTGGTTCAAATCCCCGTTTCAATCACCTTTTTAAAAACTGAAAAACTTGGCCCATTTTATCTATAAGAACTTTTTTTGCGGGTCATTATCTATAAGAACATATAAAAGCATTTAGGTGTGTGTGTGTGCGCGCGCGCGAGAGGTCCCTAGTTCGATGCCTTTAGCTGCTTCTCCTTTTTTTAATTTAAAGATAAAGACTTTTTAAAGAAATCATACAAATTTTCTCTTTGAAAAAAATACTTAACGCGGCCCAACGCCGGGACGGCACACGCAACAGCAGCATTCCGTTTTCCTAAAAAAAGCATCAGAAGGCCCATCATGTTTTTCTGTACAAAAAAAAACTTAGAGCAGCCCAACGTCGGGACGACACAACAGCAATAGTTCTTTTTTTCCTAAAAAAGTAGTAGTCCTTTTTCCCCTAAAAAAGCAACGTCGGGACACACTGCAACAGCATTAGGTTTTCCTAAAACAAAGCACTAGAAGGCCGGATGTGACAGTTTGAACAACTTAAAAAAACTAAGGCGGACATATGTGGGTAGAACACATGTGACACATCAGTATGAGCCATCCATGACGGACTGCTTGGTGTACAGATGGTCGATTCATGACGGTATCCGTGACGGTACATCGTAAGGGCGCCAGTGTAGTTTAGTTTGTTCTCATCTCATTAATCCGTGACGGATCTCATGACGAACCAAACAAATCCGTCATCAATCATGACGGTTTCTGAGAACGTCACCAAAAATCCGTCATGGATTAACACATTTCTTGTAGTGTTTTATACTTACCTGTGTCCTCAAAGGAGCCGAAATAGCCAGACCATCGCTCCTCCCAGCGATGGCGGAACTTGGCAGCCATGTCGGCCTCGTAGTCCTCCTCGCCTGCAGCTTCCACCGCCGTCCTGCCTCTCATCTCCCCGGCTTCGGTTGTCTTCCTCCTCAAGTACCCCGCCCCCGGTTCCATGTCGGAGTTGCTCCTCGGGTGAGCCGCCTCCTCATGCAGCGTCTTCAGCCTTCCACTCTCCTCGGCCCTCGCGGTCTCCTCCCTCATCTCTGCCATCAACCTCTTCAAGGCCGGATCGATCGCCGCCCACGTACGTAATCGTAACCGCGAGGAACTAAAACCTAGCCTTCTCACCAGGTACGTTGCGTGGACGGAGTCCGATAACCGAACTCTTAGAGCATCTCCAACAGGCGCGCTAAACAGGCGCCGCGCCACAAAATCGCCCGTTTTAACGCGCACGCAACCCGGCAGATGGCTCCAGCGGACGCGCAATAACCGCGCGCGTGGTATAAGTAGTTGGGCGCGCGCGTGGAAGCGGTACCTCGCGCGGTGTATTTGCGGCGCCCGCTTCCGCGCGCGGCACACTCGACGCTCGCGCTGCGCGCTCTTCTTCTCTCCCTCCAAAGCCCCGCGCGCGCCGGCGCCGGCGACCCGCACCCATGGACGCACGCGCCGGCACCCCGTCCTATAGCCGCGACCCCCCCCCCCCGCCCCGCTGCCGCCGCCACAAACCCTAGCCCGGGTGGCGTTGGCCTCACCGCCGCCGGAGCTCCTCCGACGAGCGGCCTCGCGCGCGGCCTCTTCATGCCGCCGCGAATGACCTCGGCGGCGGGTGGCGTCGCGCCGGCGCTGGCCCGAGCCGCCGCCCCCTCCTCCTCAAAGCTCCCCAATGCGGCGCGGCTAAAGAAGGGCAAGACATCGGCGAAGAAAAACAAGGTGGCGGACTGCTCCGGCACCTCCAAGGCGAAGAGGAAGAAGCTTACGGGGCGTGCGACGGGCGCGGCGGCTGCCGAAGCGCCGGCAAGCTCACTCGTTGAGCCGGCGGCCGGCGCGCACAACATGTTCGACGAAATGCCTCCAAGGTAAAAAAAATTCTAACTTTTCATTTTTTTTGTTATTTTTTGAATGCATTCGTCACATATAGATAGCTTATTTGCATTGTGCAAAAAAAATTGTAGTCTCAATGATGATTCATACATGTCAACGATGGGTGTTGGCTCCAACAATTCGTATTGGTCTCAAACCAATGACATGCATTTTGAAGACCATGAGTTCGAGGTGGACGAGGAGGGTGAGGGCATTGTCGACGCACCGAAAGGAAGAGCGGGCAATTACACCAACACCGATGACATCTTACTATGCAATACTTGGTTGCAAGTGTCGAGGGATCCATCCGTTGGAGGCGATCAAAGTAGAGATGCTTATTGGAACCGGATGAAGGAACACTTTGATGCTCGCAACGTGAGTGGAATTGACCGCTCCAACCGATCACTTAGGTCCCGGTGGTCGACAATCAACTCAGATTGTCAAAGATGGGCGGCTTGTCAAAAGGCGGTTGACAAGTTGAACCCAAGTGGCACAAATGAGGACGATAGAGTAAGTGCCATTTCATCTTACATGTTGGTGCTAAACTTGCTTTGTTTTGCTTGTTGTTGGTGCTAACTTGCTTTGTTTTCATGTAGTTCAACATTGCGCAAAACTTGTTCAAAGAAGAGGAGAGGAAAACCAAGAAGGAGAAGATCAAGAAAGGAAGGGTCTTTACTTTGCCTCATTGCTATGATGTGTTGAAGGATGATGAGAAATGGAAGAAGCGTGAAGATTTGGATGATTTGCATTTGAGCGACAAACGGAAGCGAACAATTAAGTTGGATGATGATGATGATGAGGATGATGCATCAAGTGATGACGGCAAGAGAAGCCCTACACCCAACTCGGTTTCATACTCGAAGCCAAAGCGACCGGATGGGTGCAAGAAAGACCAAACCCAAAAGAAAAAGAGGAAAGGAGATGATGAGCTCAAAAATGCTATGGAAGCTATTGTGAAGGCAAGAAAAGAAGCCAACGAGGTGAGGAAAATGGCAAGGACCCAAGATGTCGCGGCCGGGGAGAGGAGGTTGGCGGCCGAGGAGAGGAGGGTGGCGGCCGAGGAGAGGAAGGTGACCAATGAGGAGCGAACTAGATTGTTGGAATGGGAGAAGCACTTGTTCTTCTTGGACACCACTAACCTCAATGCGGTGCAAAAGAAGTATGTCAATCTTGCCCAACAAGAAGTCTTGATCCATAAAAGAGCCATGGTTCGTGCAATGGGTGGCGGTGGCCTCGGCGCCATGGGTGGCTTCGGAGGTACCGTGGGCGGTTTAGGTGCAATGAGAGGCATGGCTGGCTTTGGAGCACCCCCCCCCCCCCCCGATGCTATGGCCACGATGGAAGGCATGAGTTTTGCTTCTCTCATGGGAGACATGGGTGCACCTCCGGCCGCCATGGGCGAAATGTCTTTCGATGAGCCTCCTCGCACACATTCCCATGAAGATGCCGTTAAAGATCTTGCCAACACCGTCGGAGCTTCACGTGATGCGGTGCGCGATGAGGAGAGGGAGGAAGATTCATCTTCGGAGGCGGAAGAATCGTCTTCCGAAGATGAGAACGAGGACGAAGACGACGACGAGGACGAGAAATGATGTGTCTTTCCTTTGTGTATTGAACTTGATTTGCATTTTGAACTTGGTTGGATGAATTTGTAGGCATGATTTTAAACTTGTGGGCATGAACTTCATCAACTTGTTTGTGTGAAATTTTTATTATGTTAAAAATATTCATCATTTTGTGTTGAAAAATGCCATATGCAATGCACCGGCGGGTCGCGCGAGCTGCATTTTGGCGCGCTGCTGGAGCGACGCGCGCGCGCTGCATTTTAACGCAGCCGTTGAAGCCAGCGCTGCGCGCTGCGTCAAACCAGCCGATGCGCGTGCGGTATATATGTTTTTTGCGAGCGGCGCGAGCTGCGCCTGTTGAAGATGCTCTTATGTAGCTACCCCTCTCACTCTCGTATAATAACCCTACGCAAGGTTCAGCGCCGCCACGCCCGACTCCACTCCTCCGCCGGCAGATCCGGCCATCCAATTGCAAGCCCCATCCCCACCGGACCTCCGTCCCGTCGACGCCCGGGTCCCGCCGTCAGCCAGGAGCAGCTACCTCATCGCTAGGAGAAGCCCACTCCACCCGGCCACCCCACCCCGACGCCATTGACGCCCGACGGGCCCCGATGGCACAGATCCCAAACCTCGATAACGCGCCGCTCAATCTCACTGCCTTCAGGGAGCAGTCACAGAAGGAACTCGTCAGCATAATCAAGAGCATCAGGGGGAACAAGTGTCTGGTCATCGATCCGAAGCTCGCGGGCACCCTCTCGCTGATCCTGCACACCTCGGCGCTAAAGGAACATGTCACGGAGCTGCGGGTCCTCTCCGCCGAGCCTCTGCAGACGGAGTGCCCCAAGGTGGTGTACCTTGTTCGGTCGCAGCTCAGCTTGATGAAATTCGTGGCAAATCAAATCAAGAACGACGAATCCAAGGGGCTCCAGAGGGAATACCACCTCTATTTCGTGCCACGTCGTCTAGTTGCCTGTGAGATGATTCTGGAGGAAGAGAAAGTTCATCAAAAGTTGGCAATAATCGGAGAATACCCCTTGTATCTGGTTCCTTTGGATGAGGATGTCATTTCTTTTGAGCTTGGTGATGATGACTATTCCTCACAGGAATGTCACCTTATGGAAGGGGATACGGCGACTTCTGCCTGGCACGTTGCAGAAGCTATTCATAGGCTAGAGCTTGCCTTTGGAGTCATCCCCAATGTTAGAGCCAAGGGTGTGGCATCAACCAAAGCTGCCCAGCTGCTCAACCATATGCACCTCCAAGACCCTGTCGACATGGATGACATGGGGATTCCAGAGATAGAGACCGTTATCTTGCTAGATCGAGAGGTGGACATGGTGACACCAATGTGCTCTCAGCTAACGTATGAAGGCCTCTTAGACGAGATGTTGGAAATTCATAACGGATCTGTGCAAGTTGATGCCGGCATCATGCGCGCCCAACAAGATGGGAAAAAGATCAAGGTTCCGCTCAATTCGAGCGATAAGTTGTACAGGGAGATTCGAGACCTCAGCTTCCATGTTGTGCTTCGGGTCGTCCACCAAAAGGCAACGTCTATTCAGCAAAATTACGCGCAGGTAAAATCAATGAACACACAGTCGGTTTCCGAGCTCAAGGATTTTGTGAAGAGGTTACACTCACTACCGGAGATAACCAGGCATGTTAATTTGGCGCACCATCTGCAGTCGTTTGCTGGAAAACCCTTGTTTCATGCCCGAGTAGAGATTGAGCAAAAGATGCTGGAGGCGAAGGACTATGAAACGTGTTACAAGTACATTGAGGAGATCATACAGAAGCAAGGGCCTATTGAGACTGTGCTTCGCCTTCTGGTGTTATTTTCCCTTACAAATGCTGGGTTGCCGAGGAAGAGTTTTGACTACCTGAGGCGGGAGATACTGCACAGCTATGGCTTTGAGCACATGCCCTTGTTATACAATCTGGAGAAGGCTGGCCTTGTTAAAGGGCGGGAATCGAGGAGTAATTGGGCTATTATCAGGAGAGGTCTCCAGCTTATAGTTGATATAAAGGATCCTGATTCCCCTGATGATGTATCATACGTCTTTGCTGGATACGCGCCTCTTAGCATTCGCCTTGTTCAGCATGCAGTGAAGTCTGGATGGCGATCTATCGAAGAAGTGTTGAAATTGTTGCCGGGCCCTCATCTGGATTTGAAAAGAGGTGTCTCGACCATTAGTGGTTCATCAGAATTACTATCAGCCGAGGACGTGGGCATAGCCCAGTGGTTGGGGGCGCATGATTGTAAACCCAACGACCAGAGTTCGATCCACGTCGGGGACGAATTTCTGGAATTCTCATGAGGGATGCTTCTTCTATATCAATAAACCGTGGGTGCTAGTGCCCATGGAGTTTCATTTTTAGAATTACTATCAGCCGAGGCAAGACAGAATACCGACAGGGTTGGTCGTCGCTCCGTTGTTCTGGTTGTGTTTGTTGGTGGCGTAACATTTGCTGAGATTGCCTCGCTTCGATTTCTTGGTGCACAGGAAGGAATGGGCTGTGACTTCGTGGTTGCAACAACAAAGGTCATCACCGGCAACACATTACTTAGACCAATTATAGCCAGCAGCAAAGAGGGAATGATTTAGTTGTCTTTGCTGTGCATACCCCTTTTTGATTGTACAAAGCAGCGCAAACCCGTGCCCAGGAGGGGATTTTCCTTGTTCAGTTCTGGGCCACTTTTTATTCTGCAACCAGAAATGCTATTGCTCGTGCTCTTGCATTCACATCACACAAGTCTTTTATTTTCTTGTCAGATAAAGCGTGTAAATTGATAGCTCCTGTACAGACACAGATGCTCCGCAAACATCGATTTGAAGGATCTGCAATTATCTATGGACATGACAAAAATGTGTTGCAATTCAATTTACGCACTTATGTACAGTAACAGTCCCCACTGTTCAACACAATGGTGATAAAAGTTACGCGGAGCCATTTACAAGCCAGCATCAGATTCTTTTGCTAACTCCAAGAAACATGCTAAAGCAACTAGCAAACCAAGCCACAGTCCTTAACTGCCCCGAACATCTCATGGTTCTTCAGGGGTTTGACATTCTTGTCTCTGTAAGCATCTTTCATTTGTTTCTCTTCTAGAGAGAATTCCTTATTTGACACTCTCTTAAAATTGTGTTTCTTATTTGACACTGAAGAAAATTTTCTTTCCTATATGATCTCTAGTCTTAATTTTTTTCCCTATATGAAACTCTAGTGCATTTTGTTCACGTGAAAAGACCATTTTACCCATATGTATAATGTGACCACAAATATGCTTTCAAAAAGTCTGTTGAATTAGGCAGGTTGGTAAAAAATCAGGTCAAGTCTACTACGTTTAGGAATTTTCCTCTGGATAAGCGGCGGGGTGGGCGGACAGAGTCAGCCGGCTAGACAGCAACCGCAACACGGCCGGAGCCGGCTATGCTACCTCCCTCCCGGCCATCTACTCCAGAAGACAGCCGCGCTCGCGTCGATCTCCTGGCTGATGCGTGATGCTTGAGGCGTGCTATGGATGGATGATGGATGGATCTCTTGGTGGCTCCCCGTGGGTGCGCCGTGCGTTGCCTCCTTTTGTGCGTGCGTTGTGCCTCAGTATTTTTAGGCAGCTGGAGAAGGTCCGGCGCTGGCCATTGCCGTTCCGATTTTTATGGAGCGATATGGATGTAACGTTGTTTAAGATAAACGCGTCCCTACCTCAACCCCTTGAAGGTTGTTTAAATCTTTGGCCCTGCGCAGCAACGGAATCCATCGATACAAATTGAAGCAAACGAAATTCAAATTTTTTTTTGAAGCAAACAGAGCCTTTGTCTCTCGCTCTTTGGAAATCTCCAGCCGGTACAAGAAATCATGACCGAGGCCTTCGATGGTTCATGTGCTAATTGACCGGTCTGGCTAGTTGTCTATACGTATTTGTGTACATATACGCAGCCAGCTTGCCTGCCGGAGCGTAGATATTTAAATACGTACACGGAGCATAGATATTTAAATACATACGCGCACCCTGACGATCAAGCGAATACATGTATTCTAGCTTCGTATGACCCGGTTCATATACATACGCATGTTGGCTGCACCGAACCGGGCGTACGTTCGTGCTAGCACGCAACTTTCTTCCATACAGCTATAGGTCCTGCATGGGCCATGCAAATACGTGCACATGCACTAATGGCATACACGTAGGTGATCACCGAAGCACACACAAAAGTGCTTAAAAAAATTCATTCATTTTTAAGAATGCATTTTAGTGTTAAAGCACACGTACAAAAGTACGTCAAACAGTCGCACTCACAAACCATACCGCATGAGACTAGACCCACAGCTGAATACGTTCTAAATACATTGGATGCATGCGCTCAGGTATACAGAATACACATGCATCCCAAAAAAGACCAACGGAGGAGATAACATGTTGAGTGTGCTCACTCTCATAAACGAATTTTCCCTAATTAGGCTCAATGCTACATATTTCTGGTCGCATTATGTACAGGGGCAAAAAGGTCTTTTCACGTGTACAAAATGAACTAGAATGTCATATAGGGAAAGAAATTAAGACTATAGGTCATATAGGGAAGAAATTTTTTTCAGTGTCAAATAAGGAACATGATTTTAAGAGAGTGTCAAATAAGGAATTCTCTCTTGTTTCTATCCATAAGCTTGTCCTGGTCTGTACTGTCAAGTGTCTGCTAGAGATCTCAAGTTCTTTGCAATATTCACTTCGATGTTATGGGGGGGATACATGGTTCTACATAGTAATCAGTTTGTCTTCTGTATCAGAATCATCGTCTTCACAAGTCACTGTGACCAGCCTAGTGGAATATGGTTTTGTTCTCAGTTTGGAAGTAAAACATGTATATTGAACTGAGCTATATGAAAAATGGGAAACAAAATAATGTACTTCCATACCAAAATATCATCATACACGCTCAGCAGACAATGCTTCCAAAGAATCTGAACCAAGAAGCCTTTCTGCTTCATCATTAGCCTCGGCTTGTATACGCCATTGCTGAAATGGTTATAGAAGCAAATGTTAGTTCCTCGTAAACGATGGTATGCTCGATAGAAATTTTGGGCCGAAGGTTTTCCACCTCTTCAAGACTGTCAATCTCCATCAACTGTTCAATTTGTTCTGATATTCTTTCCTGAATTGTAACACTCATTATTAGCTATCTGTCCGGAATTAATCAGAAAAACAAAAACAATGGTAGAAACAATGATTAGGAAGTACTCCCTCCGTTCGGAATTACTTGCCGTACAAATGGATGTATCTAGACGTATTTTAATTCTAGATACATTCATATCCGAGACGAGTAATTCCGAACGGAGGGAGTATACTGTATGTATTGATAGGAACTTACTGCACCGGTTGCTGCTTCAGCAACGATAACATCAGAGTCCATTTCAACTTCAATTTCAATCATAGAACATAACTGCAATGCCATATTCAACATTTTATTTCAGCTACATTACATGCGAAATGTATACAGATTTATATTTACAGTCTCTTGTATTACTTTTGCGTAACTTTCCATCAGCTCAATCTTTGCCAAAAGCGTAGTTTCCAAGCTTTTTCGTACCCTCTTCACTCTACCACGTCGAGCACTGCAAATTAGTTTGTACAATGCTCAATTCTCCTCATAAAACACTGCAGTAGAACATGAAACTATTGTAATAAAACAGTGCTTTTTTAAGTAAGTAAATTAAACCAGTATGATAGAAGAACATGCAACTTCTGTAAAAATTACCGATATGATGGTTCGCCTACTGCTAATATCTTGTTCTCCAACTGACACATTCTTGCAAGCATCCACACCTTCGATGGAATAATTCTGGACACTATGCTTTTCAAAACTTTACGTCTAGCAGAAGATTTACTGGTTACAGAGATTAAACAGACAAACCTCTTTTTCAACAAGCTGTTTCAGATCCTTAAGACGACTTTGAAGCATGTCATATTGAGATAAGAGTTTCTGCTGTACAGCAACTATGTCTACCGCCTTTTGCGGAAGCTGGACAAACACAAGAGTTAAATCATGCAGGATAGTTAATACACACCACACTTTCTAGTTCAAGACTATAGTCACTGCATTTACCTCCAAAAAACATTACTCAACACGAAAAAGATTTTGAAGTTGATAGTATGGTTGAGAACATAATTAGAATTATCATTGCCATCAGTAATGCTAACGGAATGGGTAGTATTGCCAACAAGTACTGGCAAGATCAGGTGGAGCTAACCCATCAACAAAGCAAGATGGAACAGTCTAATACTAATAGTAAACAAATTTATCGGTGATACATGACTAGATCTTTACCTACCTGCTCAGAGTATCACTACTTTGTTTCATTTCTTTCTCTCTTTTTTAAGGGAACTTTGTTTCGTTTCTTTAATGAAAGAAACACCCTAGATGTTTTTGCTACATGGAAATCAAACATACCTTTCGTGTCTCTGGCAGGATCACTTGATTTAGTGTTGTCCCAACAGCAGCCGATGCAATGACAGTTGCTGTAATTAGTCTAGGGAGGCTTGGATCAATGAATGCAGAAACAGCATCTCCAGAAGCAAGCAAAGCAACAGCACCGCCAACTAGATAAGGACTAAGAAACAATGGTCCCGCATTCTTTGATGGCACTCTTAGCAACTTTGAGATCTCTCCACTGACATGGTTAGTGAGGCACATGGGTTCTCCTGGACTAAACCCTTTTGAGCGTGCCGCGATCTTGAGGGGACCCATCTGACGATAAGCATTGGCTGGGGCAGCCAAGGAAATGGTCACTCTTTCTCCTCCTTGAGCAGGCAGTTCCACAGTCTTGGTAGCAAATCTATGTGTGCGGGCTGTTCCTGAGGGTGTACGGATCTGCAACACAAATGACAGATAAACATATCAGTAATTAGAAACTGAAACCAAATTGACATAAGCTGTTAACAGTACTGTGCATAGATTGTAAAAGAAGATGATATCATCCATGAAAGGCTGACCTGAAGCCCCAGCATGCTGCCACAAAATTCCGGACGCCAATCAGTATTCAGTGAGAAATGGCAGTTAAATTCTTGAATGTCGAATTAGCAGCACTTAAGAATGGGGCAACATTGGGTATGTGGCATAATGGACTGTTTACTCTAGAGTTGATAGTTGCCAATTCTCTATGACCAAATTTGGTCATGCTGACTTGACTGACAAGTGTTTGGTTATTTTCCGATAACTATGACAAGATATGTTCATGTTTTTGATGTGGAGCTTAAAACAAATACTGGTACAAGTTTGTCATTAGTGGTAGCAACATTTTGATAATTTTGTACTGCGTCATCATCTTTACATTTCGAACATTCTATCCAAACATTCTTGCCTCAATCTTAACAGAAAATGTGATGAAATATACTTCCATTCAGTTCACCATATACTTTTACATAATATGCAAGACCCTAAGGCATTTCACGTGTCACGAAGAACAAAGTAAAACTCCGTCTAAAGTAAATAGCATCAACATATAAATAGACTAATTTCTAATCTGCATTTTGGAAAGGAAAGCTACCACGATAGAGTGAACGGCAGCTGGAAGATCATCTTTCATCACATTTATAAATTGCAAGGCCTTCTCAAAAGCTGAAATATCCATGCTGCGTTCGGTAGGAGAAGATCCTTAGAGAAATAATATTAGAAGCGACATGAAGTATAGTAACTGCTGGAAAACTGAAATGAAGCACTAAAATTTGTATTGTGAGATAACAGTAAAACAACAGAAATTAACCAATTTACATAATGCAAAGGAGTACGCAGAGAATGAATAATCATTGGAAGGCCCACAAATCACCCCTGTCATAGAGTTACATCGAAGAACAATGTGTAGTTATCAAACATTTAAGACGTTTCGGCATCCTGGAAAGCAATATTTTTGGGAGCAATATTGAACCACCCCACAAACCAATTACAAGAGCAACATTGAGTTGCCCATCATACCACCCCCAAAAACACATGAAAAAAGTATCAGTCAGACCATAACCGGATTACTGATTAAGCTCAACATTTTCAATGACTCGTTATGATTCAAGATATCAAGTATCTCTAAAGTTCAAGCACCTAGACCCCCCCCCCCTCTCCCGCTAGCAAAAAAAATGTTGCTGGTAAAGGTTCGTATTAGTTGCTTTTGAAAAGTAGTGATCATAATCCATAATTAAAAGCCTAAAAGGACACTAAATTACAATGAACAACATTATGAAGGTGGTACAGAAATATCCAATAGACGGCTTGATGAATAAAACATGTTTCAGTCACTAACCTCACTTCTTCTGACTCGATGCTTGTAACGTCTCCAGAAAATAGTTCATATTGGTACCGGCACTTCGAACAAGAAACCACCTGAAGGCATCCAACTAAAAACCATAACGATATTTGCAATTCAAAGCATCCAACTAAAAATATTCCAGGTTTTGTGTTCATGTTGTTGATCTGCCATGAGTTGGGGTGGAAGGCATTAGACATGTATATAGTTGTTCATAGTTCCCCATTGTGAAGGGTTTCTTGCGTATTTAACACACTTGCATGTGTATACCTATGTAACATATCTGCCAAATGGTCTCCTACAAATAGAAGCAATATTGTTGACAGCAAGAATCAGACCTAGTCCAAGTAATCCTACAAGCATGGTATAATCTATCCATGGTGGCAGTCTAGCCTGACAACTAGATCCTTGTAGGACTTGACGAGGGATAAATAGCCTGTCGCAGGACATGGCTGTCACACAAACATATAGAAAGAAAGGGGGAAAAGAACTGATTTCCACACGAACTAGAACAACAGCCATGAGAGCACTTGGGAGAGCTTGCCAGCGGAAAATGGGCGATGACGGCATTATAGCAACCTTGAAAATGGAACAAACGGGAAAGAAGGTGAGTTAGGTGGTGGTGTATTGAAAGACGGGCCATGGAGAAGTTTGGGGGCAGCACGCAACGCGCAAGAGGGATGTGTATGCCCCACCGTGGAGATTGGCAATGGTAAGAGGTGCGCACGGCCGGGGGAGGGGGGTGTCATTGTGAAAAGTGGCAAGAGGGTTATGTCAACCGGTTTTGGTAGACAGGAGAGTAGAATAATTGGTTCCTATTTTAGAGGTGAAGTGGAGAATATATAAAACTTGAGAATTGAGAGGGTTAACTGTTAAGAATACGTTTCCTATATAAAATTATCAAAATGTCCTGCTGAAGTGCTTATAAGTTATAGCAATGTGCGACCATAAAGAGTGAAACTATTTACTAAAGCATCCATTGTCACTAAACCCTAGTGAGGGACAGAATTACAAAATAAGATCCACCTACCAGAATTACAATTTGCATATGGATCTAAAAGCATTTATATTCCTAGAACTCTCCCTTCTGTGCTCCTACCTACTGGCGACAGTATGTTGGTTCCTGTGCTAACAATATCTAACAGCTACCGTCCCCATTGTTTCCCTCTTATTCTTCCAAGTCACATTTGTCTCGCGTCTCATGATGTATCCAGCTGCGGAAAATTGTTTAGAAGTCCGTGTTTTGCAAGCTGATGAGTAGTATTCAGTATGTGAAGGAGAAGTAAAGCAACTACTTCTGAAGCATCGAACCTGAGTTCCATGCTGAGGCTGTGCGACAGCAATTGCCACCATGCAGGTTGGACAGCGAACAGTTATGCCAAACGGGACCTGCAGTAACTAAAATGTGTTACTGTAACACTTAATTGCACTAATTTAATGTGTACAAGATATATTCCATTCACTAAGGCACCCACATGTCAACATTGGATATTCAATTTTCACCAAAACTATCAAATTTCAAAGATATTCAGAACTACTGGCATTATTGTGGGGCAATGTGCAATCTTGTAATATTAATACTGCCAAACTGTTCAAAATTAATTTTTACTCTGTTAATATTCAAAGCAGATATATTCTAGGCATATTAAGTCACGCAACATGCAAACTTTGATACGTTGGCTCCCAAACAAAGATACCCCTAGGAGGCGAAGGAGGTCCTGGATAAATTGGGATACTTCGAATGTTCATGAGCTGATTTCATTTGTTATGCCCGCCAAACTGTGGACTAAGGTGTGCCTTCTGCAAACCGCCAGATGGACGCACCTAAGAGTACTTGACCTTGCGAATTTGAAACTTGATCCCATGTATTTTAATATGCTAACTGGCTTAATTTCTTCTTTGCTGCTGTTATTATCAGTCTAAGGCGGGAAAAAAGAAAGTAATGCCATACATAAATGGTTTCCCACTGAATCCTTTGTCAAATAAACTCCTCTGAAGTACATTTATTGCTATCTGTTAAATTTCTATTTGCAACTTCTTGGTAGAAATTATTCATATCTTGATGGAAATGCTATGAAAATGGGATGGCAAGGTGATTGTTCTGGGAATGATTTTGTATCGCACTTATTCATATCCACAGTCAAAGATGATTAAAGTTGTAAATTAAGTATACATAGAATTAAACTGCAAAGCAGAAAAATGAAGAAAGTAAGCACTGAGATAGATAGCAGCCAGATATTTTGTGTTGTTGTGCGAGGTATCTATCTACTCAGCGTTTACTTTCTAAAACTACAAATTCATGGGTCAGAAATCAGCATGATACTTGGCACACCAGATTGGAGCATCATGCGACAGATGACATAAGCACACGACATTCCTCTGGCACATGAGTTCCTAACACGAAACCTCACCTCCTCTGCAGAAGATACACCCGCACGGGACACGTAGTCGACTATCCTGATAGCATCAGAAACGCGCAGAGCCGCCGCCAATCGCTGGACAAGCAACGCGTAGGTCCGCGCGTCCGGCCTTGCCCAGCCCCAGCGCCCTACTGCAAACTCAGAGTTGGACACCGGAGTCAGGAGCACTCAAGCAACTCATGAATGGACAAAATAGCAGAGGAGCAAGGCGGGCTCACCTCGCGCCAGGCCGGCGCGCATCGCGTCGAAGACGGAGAGCGCGAGGTCGACGTTGCCCCGGTCAAGCGCCGCCGCTACTATCGCATTGGAGTCGGACGCGTCAAGGGACGCTTTCGAGCCGGAGCCGGCCCCGCCTCCCAGCGACTCCGCGACAATGTCCAGCGCTCGGTCCGCGTCCTCTGCCCCGGAGACCCTCCGGAGGAGGTCTGCGTCGAGCGAGCTGTCGGCCGGCGCTTCTGACGAGCCGGCGCCACCGCCGGCTGCCGCGGAGCTGGCCCTCTGCAGGGAGGGCCAGCGGGAGGCGGGTGGGAAGAGGAAAGAGAAGCCGGTGTTGGTGGCGGACGCGGGCGGCGGGGGATTGAGGGGGCGCGGCGGATGGTGGACTGCGGGCGCGGGCGGGAGGAAGGCGAGCGCCATGGCCGCGTGGTCTCAGAGGGAAAACGTCGAGCACATGTCGCGCCCGTTCGGTTGTGGATGAGGCGCGGGTGGTGGAACTGGAACGGAACGGCTGCACACGGACATGGCGATCCCTATTTCGCGCGTAGGTCGCTCGGGCAGCCTCGCCTGAGCGCGAGCGCGAGACTGGCCCGGCCCAGCGCTTGGCAGACCACAGCCTCCTTTTTTACATTTTTTCTTTTTTCTATTTTTTTACTTTTATTCATATTTTCAAATATTCTAAATATATATTACAAAAAAGTTACATAACTTTTTCGAAAATTTTAACCATGCATTTGAAAAACTGTTTTTGATTCATACGAAAAAAGTACTATGTGTATGGAAGAAATAGGCATAAAAACACAAGTTTTAAGAACACTTAAATCATCCATTTGGAAAATATTAAATTTGTATGAAAAAAATTCTGACGTACTATATGAAGACTGTAAAATGTGAATGAAAAAAATAGACATGAAAATAGATCAATTTTCAAAAATGTTAATCAAGTATTTGGAAAAATGGTAAACATGTATAAAAATGTTTTTGATATATACAAAAACGTACAATGTGTTTGAAAAAATAGACATAAAAATATGTTTAAAATTTTTTAATTAGGTATTTCGTAAAAAACCTAAATGTATACATAAAATGTTCCTGATGTATATAAAAAATATACAATGGTTATGAAAAAAGTACCAAAAATATATGTTTTCAAAAATGATATTCATTTATTTCCAAAATGGTAAAAGTTTGTTTAAGAAATATTCCTAATGTATAAAAAATACAATGTGTAAGAAAAAAAGTAGAAATCAAAACAATGTATTTTTCGAACAAATTTAATTATGTATTTAAAAATGCTTAAACATGTGCATAAAAAATATTCTTGATGCATACAAAAAGGTAAAAAAAACGAAGAAATTTGAAGAGAGAAAAAGAAAAAGAAAAAAATCATTAAACACATGAAAGAAATGAAAAAAAAGGTGAGAAACAAAGAAAACAGAAAGAGGAAGACGGGAAGAAACAAAGAAAACCGAACAGAAAAAAAAGTGACAGCTAAGAAATGTAAATGGTAAGAGGCCAGCCCGGTACTATAGCGCGCATGAATAATCTTCAGTCTAGGGGAGTATATATCTTGCTTATAGCGAGATAAAACTCGAAATCATTAATTAAGGAGTATTCGTTGCAAAGAACACTCCACTTTTTCAGATCGTGACAAGTGGCGTACATGCAGCGCGCCATTTGTCGTAACCTGAGAGTTTTTCTTTTTTCGTAAATCTGTTTATTTAAAATATTTTATCTTTTAAACAATGCATCCAAATCTTGAATCGTTTTCATCATTGGATTCCTCGCGTCGAGATTTTTAAAACTAGATCTCATGTTGATAGGTTTTGACGAACTTTTTTTTCACGAAAAAAACCCGCGAAAAGAAGGCGAAAAAACCGAACCGGGAGCACGGTTTTTTCCCTTT